>NW_007383610.1:0-5183 GCF_000475195.1 Diaphorina citri | reverse complement strand
CGGATGAGCGGTTTGGCCAGGCATAAAGTTCGAACAAACAAACACACACAAACATTCATTTTTATATATTAGATTTTCTTTTTGATGTTAATCTGTTCTAGTAGTCCTACAATTTTATGATTTTATTTTAGGCTGTCTATGATATAAAAAAAAAAACTATCTACCTTATGAAGCTCGTCATTATTTTGTGTTTTATGTTACAGAGGTATTATTACTTAAGAAGAGAACCAGTTGTAAACTTCTCACTAATGAGTTTGATCATGACCGTGTTTTCTATTGGTCTATCAGTAGGAGTAGTGATTGCTGTAGGAATGCTCTTCTATTTCCAGGTAAGAAGCAAAAAGTTATTTGTTGCGAAAAGGAAGTTCTTTTCCAATTAAAATACGAAAAAAAAAGAAAAATTTTCTCATTTTGCCACTGCCTTGTTTTTCTGATGATTCCATTGATTCCTATTTACATTGTATTTATTTCTCTATATCATACTCAATACTCAGACTGATGCTTTTGTCACCCTAGGTGAAAGCTATCCTGAAGAATCAGACAAACATAGAGGATTGGATTGTAGAAAAAGCTACCAAGCGGAAACGACAGGACAAGTTTGTCTACCCTTATAACTTGGGATGGAAGAAGAACATACATCTGGTAAGTACCTAATATTTAATGGAAAAAAAATCATTAGGTTTTAATTTTTAAACATAAGTATGTGTTTGCAAAGTTTCACCAAAATCGGTAGGTACTCGGGAGTTATGATGACACAAACAGAATTTCTACCTATTGAAAAATAGTGATAACAAAATGCGTAGATAGGTAGGTACCTATTCGATCTATTTGAGCCCCTAACCCTAACCCAAATCCCTATGGTAATAAGCTCACAGCGCGTCGTGCGATATTGGTAGATGACGTCATCACGGGAGTACAGTGTTGTCGCTAGGTATGATATCGGCGTGCTTGAGACTCTCATGTTCCGAGAGCTGTATCTCACGATCTAGTGAACGCATTTTCTTCGTTTTAGTCTCAATATTTTTTTTTAATTTTTATAGTTTTTTCTGAGATAATAAAAAAAAATAATGAGAATCACCAATTATTTAGATTTTATTGATTGCTTTTCAGGTGTTTGGATCTTCGTCTATTAGCAATGGTATTACATGGCCAGTGGTAGAGGGATGTCATCAGTATAGCTTAACGGTAAGTAGTGTTAGTAAAAGAACAAGTGAAGTTGAAGTAGATAGCCTTTGGTAATAAGATCCGTCTTGCCGTCTTGCCTTTTGTTAAAGGTAAAGAATTTCAACAGTAAAAAAGTAACTGTATGAATCACTGCTATTAGTCTGGCTGAGGGACTATAAACAGAGAGTAGATCAGCGTCTAGCTAGGGGACCCTGTGTCAAGGATTCAAAGCTCCAAGAGCACATCATTGTAGAAAATGTAAGTTCACCCTCATAAATAAGTTTACATTCTCCGGTATATTTACATTGTGGTAATTGACAGTTATCTGGTTATCAGGAGGGAGTGGGTTTAATCAGTTCAATGTTTAATCCCATACTGAAGTACAGTAGAACCTCGATTATATCAACCTCCATTATATCAACTCCAAAAGTCGGGGTTTTTCCCTATCTTTCAAGAAAATCTGACTTTTTTAGAGATCTGTTCCATCAAAAGTGTTAAAATAATGAGACTAATGACAAAGAAAACAATATTGAAGATGTGTTTTTTGTTTGTTTCTTAGTTTGTTTTATTTAATTTAAAAATAAAAGGGTATTTCTTCCCTATTTTGTTCTTTTGTACCACTAAATTTGGCCCTATCTTCATTGTTTTATACAGCATTTCGATTATATCAACTTTTATACAGAACCTTGATAATATCAACTACCCTTGGTCCCAATTAGTTGATATAATCAAGGTTCTACTGTATTTAGTTTTATCTTCAATATTGTTTGAAGATATTTCTTCTACTGAATTCAAGCAGTACAAAATAATGAAATTTATCTTATTTATAATTATAAATATATTAAAAAATATGCCCCCTTGTTTGTTCATAGGTGGTCGTTGTGTTATGAAGATGGATCACCATTGTCCTTGGATTAATAATTGTGTTGGTCATGTAAACCATGCTCACTTTACCATGTTCCTTCTATGTGCTATCTGTTAAATATATTAAAAAATATGCCCCCTTGTTTGTTCATAGGTGGTCGTTGTGTTATGAAGATGGATCACCATTGTCCTTGGATTAATAACTGTGTTGGTCATGTAAACCATGCTCACTTTACCATGTTCCTTCTATGTGCTATCTGCGGGTGTCTGCATTCTGCTATCATGCTTTCAGTCACTATGTATAAATTTATCAACCGAGTAAGTCAACTAACATCTAGTGGTTATGTTACTGTACTATTGATAAGAGAGAGGTTTAGGTACCCATCTTGAAGAACAAGATTATTATTATTACTAGCCGAAACCCGTCGCTTAGCTCCGGATTTCCGCTAGTTCATCCTGAGGCACGGCCGAACTTGTAGAAAATAATAAAAAATACGGTCGCGCTGCGCGCTCCCTATTAGCTGAATAGTTACTCGTATCAAACTAAAAACAGGGGACTATAAACAGGGAGAAGACTAGCCCAAATTTCCTCACACTATATCAATAGCGAAGGTCGAGTGCGAAGGGCATCCCACGCGGAAAGATTTTGTTTAGCCAAAACCAGTTGGCCTCAAAGCGATCACTCTAAAGCTGATTGAGAGGCCGACGACAAACGCCGACCGCATCTGAACATGGGAAAAGGCGAAGAAGAAGAAAATGAATCACTGCTATGAATACGAGTAATGCTGGGGTTTACCAACTCGGCATTGAGATGAAACGAGGATTTTCCTATGCTTAATACCCAGGTCAACCTCGGATTTAACTCAATCCTGAGACAATCCACGGTGGTAAAACTCGACCAAAGTGACGGATGTTGGTCAAAGCGATCACTCTAAAGCTGATTGAGAGGCCGACGACAAACGCCGACCTCATCTGAACATGGGAAAAGGCGAAGAAGAAGAAGAAAATGAATCACTGCTATGAATACGAGTAATGCTGAGGTTTACCAACTCGGCATTGAGATGAAACGAGGATTTTCCTATAGTTAATACCCAGGTCAACCTCGGATTGAACTCAATCCTGAGACAATCCGCGGTGGTAAAACACGACCAAAGTGACGGATGTTGAGACTTGGTTTTTAAATCTCATTTCCTTTGTTTAATTAATGCATTTCGATTCACAGATGGAGCAGCTGGAACAGAAGAATATAAAGAAGGCTCACTCACAGCCTGTGTTAGTTGTAAAGAATTACAATGGTCGCTGTTTACCGCTAATGTTCGGACTCAAAGTATCTTGGCATACTCCATGTTTCGATATAGCACGAATCAATCTCCAAGTCAATGAAACCGTCCTGGTGACGAGGTTTAGAAAGTAAGAAATATATTAGAATATCTATTGTCAGCTCCTATGACGTAGTGGTCACTCCGCTCGCCTTGCACGCAGGAGACCCGAGTTCCTAGTTGTAAAGAATTACAATGGTCGCTGTTTACCGCTAATGTTCGGACTCAAAGTATCTTGGCATACTCCATGTTTCGATATAGCACGGATCAAACTCCAAGTCAATGAAACCGTCCTGGTGACGAGGTTCAGAAAGTAAGAAATATATTAGAATATCTTTTGTCAGCTCCTATGACGTAGTGGTCACTCCGCTCGTCTTGCACGCAGGAGACCCGGGTTCAATTCCCGGTAGGGTCAAAAAATTGTATCATGCAAATGATTGATTCCGTGACTGGTGTAACAAGGAAATAACGAATTCAATCAAAATGAGCCATTTATTCGGAATAAAAAGCTTTGGGCCCAATTCTCTGAATACAGAGAGGTTCATTTTAGGCAATAGATCAGAAGAATCTTTGGGCTGAGTCTCGAAAAATGGGCAAAAACTGGATAGATCTCTTGGTTTTGATAGCTGCGATAGCAGCATTCACATCTTTGGGTACAACATCACCTCTGTAACAAGGAAATAACAAATTCAATCAAAATGAGCCAATTCTCTGAATACAGAGAGGTTTATTTTAGGCAATAGATCAGAAGAATCTTTGGGCTGAGTCTCGAAAAATGGGCAGTTTCTGCGGGGGAACAGGGGGGAATTCGTGGAAAAAGGCCATTTAGTCGAAATTAAGCTTGAATTCAAAATTGTCACCAGAGATTTGTGTGTAATATTGATGGTCTAGTGATTTAGAAATCAATTAATCTGTACTGAGCGGATTCAGAACAGATGCAACTGGTGTTCTAGCCCAATGATCAACTGATAAAAATAATTAAAAGTCAGACCAATGTACTCTATTATGTAGCGGTACTCAACTTGTGGTCCAGGAAATAATGCTGGTCGCCTGAGAAAAGGCTATTCCTCGGCTGAGATTGAACCCAGGCCACGCCCTCCTGCTTGTCGAGTTAAAACTTGGAACTCTTTCGTTCAAAAGAAATTGGCTCGATGCTACATATATTTGTTATGCTTTGCCCAGTGTATTATATTGTTTTGTTGTGTTTTGAGTCGTACGTAAGTTGAGAACTACTATCAGTTGAGATGTGGTTTAACGGATATACAGCTACAGCTCATTAGCATTGTAATTTTTACCATGTCACTGATTTCCTCTTACAACTCACTCATCCAAGATATGATTCGGAGTTTTTGGACTCCATTTGAAAGCTGTGTATTTGTCACGATTCAAGTCATTAATAAATGCCGCCGCGCCGTACAGTAGCGGTTAAGGTGTCTGTTTGGTGAAGTAAAGTGGCACGGGTTTGTTTGAATCTCATCTTTGTCAGACTTTTTTTCAGATTTTTAACTGGTTTATATGCTTTTACTGGCATTTCAACGAGCTACTCACCTGCCTGAATGGGGCCCAGGAAAAGCCGACAATCACTTTTATATTTGCTGAAATCTCCCTCATTTCGATCATTCAGTTACATACCTGTACAGCATACAACAGGCCATATATTTGCCATGTCTCGGATCACATTTGACCATCTGATTGGCTGGTTCAAAGCAAGCGTTGGTAATTTCCGCTACCGTCATTTGTTCATGGTAAGCTTTCTCTGCTGAGATAACAGGAGCGTAGGTTGCCAGTGGAAAGTGGATGCGGGGATAAGGGACAAGATTGGTCTGTGAACAAACA
>NW_007383609.1:0-5185 GCF_000475195.1 Diaphorina citri | reverse complement strand
CACCGAAGCGAATACAATAGTCCGTCCACTATACCTTTTATTATTAGTAATAATAAAGGAAGGACGGACGATAATTATCTAGCTAATTTTATTCAGGTGGAAAAAAAGCTCTAGCAGTTAAATTGTTAAGTCCTAGAAACACAGGAAAACCACGGCAGTCCGACTGGTCTGCATACAAAATGGTGAGCAATTACTCGCCGTCTAACCATGGTTATTAAAAAATTATGAAAACCTTACAACTTGTTTGTTACAAGTAGACTAAAAAGAACGTAATTTTGTTAAGTGTTAATGAGTTCATGTACGTAATTATTCATATTAGACTAGAATGGGATAGGATGAGCCGTCATTTCTCATAATCGTGGTTTTTGAGGGTAGAAGTCTCATATAATATTTTTATAGTGAAAAATCCTCTATAGACAATGGAAAAACTAGTTAACTTTTTTACTTCTGCCAGGGTGTCTCCCAGACTGGAAAACCGGGAAAAGTCAGGGAATTTCATGGAGACTGGAAAAATCAGGGAATTTCACAAAAATCGAAAAAAGGGAATTTTTCAAAGCCTAAATAAAGACAAAGAAAGATTTCAATTCGCCATAAGTCATAAGGTTGGTGTGCTGTGTGAGCTTCAGATTTATGGTGGCTTCCAGCGTATTTTTTTCCTGGCAGTGGTGGGTATAGTTTCGTGTGACGACGTACAGACTTTGCCAGACCTGGGTGTGAACTGAGACAAAATGCTGCTAGGGATACAGAATGCAGGGAATCAAAATCGATATCTTAGGAGTTGTCAAAAAAAGCATTTAAAATGTAAAATGCAAAATGCTTTTTCAAAACCAATTTGAAATGTAAATGTACATTTTACATTTTGCATTTTGCATTTTCCATTTTGCATTTTGCGGTTCGCACATCTCTGGTGCCGTGTCTTCAGTACTTCCCTTTCTCTCTATAGTTTTTTCTCACCTCCTAAAGGTAGAAACTCACTACTATCACGTCACGTGAGGGCAGTGTGGCTATGATGAACGATGTGACCTACAATATTATGGGAAAACTTTAAACTACATCTTTCTGACCCCCATGAGCTCAAAGAGTAAGTGATTGTTCCGCCTTGCTTCTAACAAGAGTCATTTTTATGAACAAACTACTAGCTCTCAAGCTGCACTGAAGCTTTAATTCCAAGCATCGGATAGGCCAAACTTTATTTCAGTCTGACTTGAGCAAGAATTTTTGTTTTAAAATGGGTAGTCAAGGTGTGGCCAACCATAGTCAACCGGACGACCATCGATCTTTGGGTGAATTGGTGAATCTATGTTGTCGAGGCAGTGTGGACGGTTCAGTCGACGTCGGTCGACAGCGATGGCGGTCATAAATCTGTTAAATTATTGATATTTTCAAGAAAAAAGTATTAGTGGGCATTTTTGAAAATCCCTTTTGAAACCCTTCGGACGCAACAGATCGGCAAATCGTATATGGGTTTATAGCTTCCCTATTTTGAAGATCTCCGGACGCACCACTGGATTTGGAAGTGGGCATTTTTGAAAATCCCTTTTGAAACCCTTCGGACGCAACAGATCGGCAAATCGTATATGGGTTTATAGCTTCCCTTTTTTGAAGATCTCCGGACGCACCACTGCATTTGGAACCCATATTACAATGCACCACGTAACAGTTCACCACGCGAAGAGTTTCTGACCTGCACAGTTTGCTGATTTCTCGTTTGCTCGTGCAAATTTATGCACGGAACCTACGACATCTTGCCCGAGTGCAGTATTGTTTTCTCTTCGATGCACTTGCTTGTGTTCCCGGTGGCAGAGGTGGATTCAGGAACAACTTCGCGTTCAGTTGAAAGTTCTTGGGATTCGGCCAAGTGAAAAATGTAATAAGGCCTTTTCCAATGTAGAATAGAGTAGAATATACCTTGTTTATCCTGCTCGAATGAGACTAAAAAGTCCCTTACCTCAACAGCCTAAACAAGATCTCATGTATTTTATGGGTATAAGAACGGAATACAGTGCATGTTGTTTACAAAAGACTTTGCCTAATTATTATTTAAAAAAAAAAAAAAAACGACTGAGAGCAAGATTATCAGTTGCCTTAAATAGAGTAGCAAAAGCAGCCTCCGTGGCCGAGTGGGTATCACACTAGGCTTGCACGCACGAGGTCCGAAGAATTTTAACTAGGCTGGCTGTAATTGGTCTTATTGGGCCCAGTTTCATTGACTTCCTGGACTTGCTGCTTAATTTTTCTGTATTCTTCTCACTTAATTTCAGTAAATAACATAATTTCTGTACAAGGGTTACAAGGGCTTATTGTTTGAAAATCCATTTTAAAAAGCATTTAAAAAACCATTTTCAAAATGTACATTTTGCATTTTACATTTCAAATTGGTTTTTAAAAAGCATTTTACATTTTGCATTTCAAATTGGTTTTCTAGAGGCATTTTACATTTTGCATTTCAAATTGGTTTTCAAAAGCATTTTGCACATCTCTGCACGGCACTGTTCAAATGACTAGTTGACTAGGGTCAGACTGGAAACGGGAAGACAATGGATAGAGGATTTGAGAATTCATTGAACCCAACAGGAACAACCAAGTTGTATGAGGAAAATTTTGAAGGCTATGTCAAAAATAGAAAGTAAAAAGGCTTCATATTATACATAACTCGATTAGTATATTACTACTGTGGGAAATGAAATCATGTCATCTTTTGTGAAAACCCGGTTGGTTTGGTGATGAATCTTTAACTTGTGTTGAAAATCTAATAATGCCTTCCCCATATAACTCCACTCACTGTTAGGATACACCTATAACTTGGGACAATGGCATCTCCTCAAATTCAGCATTTGAATGAATGAGTGAATGGACGATATTAAATCCCTCGTGATATAGGTACATAGAGATTTGCCTTCTGTTGGTTAGGCTGGATACCAACAGGATGACTTTTGGATTGTTCATAAGATTAGATTAGTTAAAGATTGTGCAGTTGCTTTCATAGACGGATTACACATGATGTCCATGATGATTCCTGGAATGAATTGTCTGAAATCGTTCGTCTTATAAACGTAACAGACGTGTATTATGTCCATATTACTGTATTGTATTGTTGTCTGTATATCTGCAGAAACAATCATTTCAAAGACACAGGCGTGATGTGTGCTAGGTTTGAAAGCATTGACCTTATCGGTCTTAGAGCTATTCCATTCTAATAATATACTGAAGCCAGTTATTTTCACACTACATAAATAAAACGTATTCCCCGATTGGTTTTATTTGAACACTAGAAAGCGGGTCAGATATCAAATGCTGATATTTCAAAAACACCATGACCATTTTAATGATTTCATTTTTATGTTTCTGCTTTCTGCGATGAAAGATGAAATTTGAGTGCAATTTTTCACAAATTAGTGGAGATGTCAAAACTCCCAATCTTCATTACACTGATTTCTTTAGCTGAAGCTCACTCAACTATTTTCAAGGAACACAAACTAAAACTAGGTCCCTAAATGAACATCATCGACAGTGTATCTAAAAGAGGTCTTACCGTTCCAAATCGAAGAAAGGAAGAAGAGAGGATAGGAGAAAGCCAGCCGTTTCGAGACTGAACCTTACCTGTTTAGGATAAAGCCGGCAAAGTTCGCCTCGGGCGGGAATCAAACCCGCACCCCAGAGCTTACAAGACAGGTAAACCATTAAAATCACCAGCAAAAGCCAAGTTCACCACACGCATATTTCATTGCAAAGATAAGTTACGGCCCCCTCGACAAAATACTCGCAGCGTCTATCCTATAGCATAATAAGCTCTATAGGTACGAGGTTGTTGATCTTATACAAGTTTAGAAAAACCGGGTGTGAACAGCACACGACCTTCTATGGTCCGCAAAACATGGGCAAAACTGCTCGAATGTCTACGATTGAAAAGTAACTTTACTAGTAGGCTACTACTAACTACTAGTAAACTACTGTACTTATTGTTGTCAATTTCATATTGAATATAAAAATATGTATGAATAAAACTACATAATTTGATAAAACTACTCGTATTAGTTTATTTAGAAAAATTCATTGTAGTTTAAATTGAGGAATCCATTAACTTCCCCATATGTTTTTTACCAATATCTGACAAAGAAAGCTAAAAGCTACAGGTATGTTCATTGTTCATTTGATACTGCAGGAAATATGACATCACCAATTTTTTAAATGTACTTTTTCACACAGTGTTGTGAAAATTAGTGGAGATGCCATTACTCCAGCAAAATCACCGATTGAAATGGATCCTTATTTCTCAAGTGAATGTTTCCTGTTTCATTTTACCATTGAGAAATTTTTCTCATTAGGCTCCTAATTTTGTTACCTCCTACTTTTTATTTTATTTTGTTTTATTGGTTACCCATTTTTCTTTTATTCACCCATTTTTGTACCTCATTGCACATGTAAAATTAAAATAAAGAGGCAACTCGTTTGCAATTATATTATAATAATAGTAATTTTAGCACTGAGACATATGTTAGACTCAATCCCCGAAATTGGGGAGATAGAGAATGGGGACTTATACATATGTTAGACTCAATCCCCGAAATTGGGGAGACAGAGAATGGGGACTTATACATATGTTAGACTCAATCCCCGAAATTGGGGAGATAGAGAATGGGGACTTATACATATGTTAGACTCAATCCCCGAAATTGGGGAGATAGAGAATGAATATTCTTTATTCCTGAATCCTAGAACATGCTTCATTGCTAGAAACATGCTCCATGCTCAATGCTGGAACACTGTGGAGCTTTTTTTCGTGTTGGCCATTGTGCATTTGCAATCGACGGGCCTAGCACTTCCAAAGAACTACACCCTGTAAGAAATGGCCTTTATGCCCATGATTTTTAGGAGGAAAGAAAAATCTGAAGAAAGGCTAAGGGAAAGGTACTCTCTGAAAAGAGTTGAACGTCTGATATTGTAAGAGTTACATCTCCACTAATTTTCAATATTGTGTGAAAAAGTAGGTACATTTTGAAAATTGGTGGAGATGTCATATTTCCTGCAGTACCTATCAGTAGAACATGTAGCTTTCTTTAGACTGAATATTAGATTATTTTTAAAATTAGTGTGAAAAAGTACTTTGAACATTAGCGGATACGTCTTAACTCCCACAACATCCAGAACAATAATATTATGGACTGAATATGAGATTATTTTCGAT
>NW_007383608.1:0-5186 GCF_000475195.1 Diaphorina citri | reverse complement strand
CAAAGAATGCCCTCCTCTACTTGCTCTTCCGCCCTTCTGGTCGTTGGCAAGTAGAGGGTTCTCCTTATACCGGGAGGGTAATAATACAAATAGGAATTAAAAAACTAAACATTGTTAACATCAGACAATAATACGCAACATTCTGAAGTTGATGATGTACTGTCTTATTAAAAAAAAAAAACCTGATTAAATTAAATTGATCCTAATTTAATTTACTCCTCCATCTATTCTATTTTAATTGAATTGACTTACGATGGCAAGTACTGCTATAATGATGGCCCCAGTACGAAGGGAACAGCCACAGCAGCAGCTGTTCAGGGTTTTGGTTGATTCAAATGAGAACGCCATGTTGACCTTGAAATCAAGATGGCGGATGACGTTGAAGCGCGGGTGTCCTTGAGTTAGATGACCTTCACAAGTTCAGTGACCTTGAAATCAAGATGGCGGACGTCCTTGAAGTTTGGGTGTCCTTGAGTTAGATGACCTTGCAAGCAATATGTCGGACGACCTTAAAGTGAGTGTGTCCTTGAATCAGATGACCTTGAGAAGTTCAGTGACCTTGGAATCGGAACGTGGTTGATGTATGAGAAATCAAGATGGCGGACGTCCTTGAAGTTTGGGTGTCCTTGAGTTAGATGACCTTGCAAGCAATATGTCGGACGACCTTAAAGTGAGGGTGTCCTTGAATCAGATGACCTTGAGAAGTTCAGTGACCTTGGAATCGGAACTTGGTTGATATATCTAAGGGCAGGATCAAGTTCTGTGAGAGATAAGAGGAAAATTAGACAATTAATAATTAGTAGGTAACTACTAAAAATTCACTTGCAAGCAATATGTCGGACGACCTTAAAGTGAGGGTGTCCTTGAATCAGATGACCTTGAGAAGTTCAGTGACCTTGGAATCGGAACGTGGTTGATATATCTAAGGGCAGGATCAAGTTCTGTGAGAGATAAGAGGAAAATTAGACAATTAATAAATAATTAGTAGGTAACTACTTAAAGTTCATATGAGTAAGTAAAACTCATCAGTACTTTCATTAAACTATCGTGACCATAAACTTACAAAATATTTTTTTAAAAGATGTTCGATACAGGAAACTGTAACTGCTAAGGTCTCACCGTCCTGAAATCGAAGAGAGAAGGAAGACAGGATAGGAGAAAGCCAGCCGGTCCGCGAACGAACCTTATTTCTTCAGGATAAAATCCGCCCCGGGCGGGAATTGAACCCGCGACTTAGGGCTTAAAAGGCCGTGACTGGCTGTTGCGGGGCCCACTCAGCCTCGTGAGGAAAATGAGTAGCTATGTAATATAATGCGCATAGCGACCGGTGCCAGCATGGTAGGTAAACATTGGATTTTAGGATTATTGAGATATTGGGGAAATCCTACGATGCTGCAGTGAGCACCAAAGTTGTGACATAATAACACAAACAAACTGCATATAGCCGTATTTTCATTTTCCAATTTGACCTCTTCTGAAGTTCGGTTCCCCTCTTTTGGTGTGATAGCGCCTGTACTAAACCATAGGAAAAGGAGAGGCTTAGGTGCAGGGGGAAACGGCCCTAAAGGATGGGTACATACAGAGTTGAGCTTCTACGAATCTACGAAACCACAGGAAAAAGAGGAGAAACACAAGCTTCAGAAGAGATGAAATTCCGAAAGGAAAACACAACCTTATCTGTTAAAGTTCGCCTCGGGAGGGAATCGAACTGGGGATCTAGCGCTTGCCCAGGCGCACTATCTTCGAGACTAACCATGATCTTTTCCAGTGGTGCAATAGTCCTAATAAGAATCGACGCGGCACACAAGGGATCAAGAAGAGACCGCCATAATATAAAAATAACGATCTTTTCCAGACCAATATTTCAACATTTTAGGCTAAAAACAGGAGTGGAGCGGAGAGTATAGAGCTTTAAGAAGTACACGCTAAGGCGCCACACAGTCCTTAGGGCGTCGGTCGTCTGCCAGCCAGTCATTCCGAGAACGAAAACTTCAAAGTTCGCCACGGGAGGGAATCGAACTGGCGATCTAGCGCTTGCCAGGCCCGCTATCTTCGAGACTAACCATGATCTTTTCCAGTGGTGCAATAGTCCTAACAAGAATGGACGCGGCACACAAGGGATCGAGAAGAGACCGCCTTAATCTTATATTATAAGAACAAGATCCATTCACTCATTCACATTTCATAGTTCACACACTGATCGCTCTATCTCGAGAACCACAACACCTAGAAAGCTGAATATAATAATAATGATCTTTTCCATACGAATATTTCAACATTTTAGGCTAAAAACAGGAGTGGAGCGGAGAGTATAGAGCTTTTTGCTCTCAGTTCTATGCGGTTTGAGTCCGTCGCTTCTCTCTCATAGTGCATAAATCTCCGCTCGCGTGCTGCTATACAAAAAAAAGTGCAAAATAAACAGACTGACAACATATTTTTACCCCTCGCCTCATCTAAAGTTCTTACATAGAGCTTTTTGCTCTCAGTTCTATGCGGTTTGAGTCCGTCGCTTCTCTCTCATAGTGCATAAATCTCCGCTCGCGTGCTGCTATACCTACAAAAAAAAGTGATTAAATAGACTGACAACATATTTTTACCCCTCGCCTCATCTAAAGTTCTTATTATAAAGCTCAGACACAAAGGTCTTAGGTCAACACCTGTCCCTCACTTTTCGCGCCAATGGACGGCTAACCCAGCCCGTAAACTATAAAGATAGGCAGTACCCATAAAATATATTGTACTGGACTCCAGACTTTACAAGCAGAAGTCACGGCAGCAAAGACCAACACGCTTAACCTGCCTCGGTGGTGATATATTGTACTGGACTCCAGACTTTACAAGCAGAAGTCACGGCAGCAAAGACCAACACGCTTAACCTGCCTCGGTGGTGATGTAGTGGTCAAGGCGCTCGCCTGGTAAACAGGAGGGCGTAGGTTCAATCCCAGACGAGGTATGTAATTTTATCCTCAATATAATTTGAGAATTTGACCACAATAATAGTAGTAGCCTACTGCTGGAGTGAAAGGACTTTTCAGTCCTATGCGAGCAGTATAAATAAGCACTATTATTTTTGTTAAGCTGTTTCCACATTTAGTCGACGGCCGTCCATTGACGCGACGAGGTGAATCTGTGTTGTCGACGCAGTGTGGACGGTTTCAATCGATGCCGACCTATGTGTGGACACAGCTTTGGTCTGACAAGAAATAATATGTGTCAAGGTAGATGTACCTTTTTAGCCTATAATGCTCATGTAGGAAGGTGTAGAGGCGTCTAATTGCTCTTGTATGTGGGTAGGTACCTTATCTATGTAGGTAGGTATTAGTACCTATCATGTGTACCTAGTTACCTACCTACCTACCTACCTATGAAGGTAGTTATAGATAGGCCGGCCACTCACTATCAGGCAGAACTGACAGGTACGCCTGAACAGGTCGCCTAGCTGCCATACCTTTAGTTTACCTCTTTTTACGTAGATTTATGGTGAACTAACAAAATCTTCAGGTCTACATGAAGAGTATGTGTGCGCATCAGGTATCAGGTAGACCTGACAGGCGGACCTGTCAGGTCCTACCGATCTACTAGTTATAGATAGGCCGGCCACTCACTATCAGGCAGAACTGACAGGTACGCCTGAACAGGTCGCCTAGCTGCCATACCTTTAGTTTACTTCTTTTTACGTAGATTTATGGTGAACTAACAAAATCTTCAGGTCTACATGAAGAGTATGTGTGCCCATCAGGTATCAGGTAGACCTGACAGGCGGACCTGTCAGTAGGTACCTGATAGAATAGAATAGAATACCTATACCTTGTTTATCCTGCTCGAATGAGACTAAAAAGTCCCTTTACCCCAGTAGTCTAAACAAGGTCTCGTGTATTTTATGGGTTTAACATTGTACAATGCGTAATTATTACCTACAATAGACCTTGCTTAATTATAATTATAACACCTGATAGTGAGTGGCCGGCCGTAGGTATAGTTATGTTTTATGTATGTAGGTAGTTATAGGTGGGTATACATAGAATACATTATGTATGAACCTATGTATATTATTTTTTGGTGTAATCAGCAGAAATTCTAGTACATACGTCCAACAGGCTAGGTTTAATTATACTTAGTTCACATTTCAACTTTGTAAACAGGGTGATCAAAAAGTTAATGCATTAAGGTTTTCTTTTTCTTTAATTAATCAAATCTGGACCAATCCAGGACCACAAGGCGCTCTACCCACCAAGCTAACTAGGCTGGCGAAAATACGTACATAAAACCTGCCTCGGTGGTGTAGTGGTCAAGGCGTTCGCCTGGTAAACAGGAGGGCGTGGGTTCAATCCCAGCCGAGGTATGGGGGTGGTGTAGTGGTCAAGGCGTTCGCCTGGTAAACAGGAGGGCGTGGGTTCAATCCCAGCCGAGGTATGGAATTTTATCCTCAATATAATTTGAGAATTTGACCACAATAATAGTAGTAGCCTACTGCTGGAGTAAAGGTTAAGGGACTTTTCAGTCCTATGCGAGCAGTATAAATAAGCACTATTCTTATTATTATTATATGTCAGTATTATTATTTCCCGAAATAGAAGGCAGCGCGTGCTGCCCCACAGATGGTCACCCGTCCAGATGTCATTCGTGTGACGTAAACAACGTTCCTTAACTTCACTGATCTATCAGTGAGATATAATAACAATAATAGTGCTTATTTATACTGCTCGCATAGGACTGAAAAGTCCCTTTACTCCAGCAGTAGGATACTACTATTATTGTGGTCAAATTCTCAAATTATATTGAGGATAAAATTCCATACCTCAGCTGGGATTGAACCCACGCCCTCCTGTTTACCAGGCGAGCGCCTTGACCACTACACCACCGAGGTAGGTATTCCATACCTCGGCTGGGATTGAACCCACGCCCTCCTGTTTACCAGGCGAGCGCCTTGACCACTACACCACCGAGGTAGGTATTCCATACCTCGGCTGGGATTGAACCCACGCCCTCCTGTTTACCAGGCGAGCGCCTTGACCACTACACCACCGAGGCAGGTATATGGTGCATTTATGTATTATTTATTTTTTACTTTTTTCTTTGTTCTTTTTTGAAAAGGATAGAGTAAAGTATACGGCCAGCCACTCACTATCAGGCAGACCTGACGACAGGTACACCTGATCAAGTCAAACTCATTGTGTGTGTACTCA
>NW_007383607.1:0-5188 GCF_000475195.1 Diaphorina citri | reverse complement strand
AGCAACGAGTGTCCATGATAAAGTAAGTCTAATTAATGTATTGACCGTTGCAATGAACTCTCAAGAATACGTAAGATCCGTACCTATTTTAATTATATTTCAGTTTCTACAGAAGACATGGATAAACATTCCAGCTCCAGCACAGCCTCTCTGCCAGGTATTTTTCTCAGCTTCATTTTAAGAGTAGATCTTTTTGTACTCTACAAAGTTTTACGTTTGATACAAATTTAGTTGCCTGTTAAATAATTTGATTCAAACTGGATAATGTTAAGTACTTATGAAGAGTAAGAAGTACAGAGAATCAGTTAGTAGAAACATTATGATCTGAAATGAATAAATTAAGATATTATCAAACCTGGAAAAAAAAAAAAAACAATATTTCGGACTGGACAAACAACTACGAGTATTACTAACTAACTATTTTTATCGAAATTATTCTAGAATGGTGAGTTATCTTGCTCGATGTTGTTTAACCTGAATGTTCTATGAGGAAGAGTTATTGCCAATGGCACAAGAAAAAGGGTTTTCTTGTGCCATTGGCAATGGAATTAATTAGGTAGGTACCTAATTTGTTATGGCTCTTGAAAGTTTGGCCAGTAGAAAGTTGAATTGTTGTGATTATGAACCGTTGTTGTAGTGTTAATTTTAACTTTTATAAATTTATGATTTCTTTTAGGATTTTAAACGTTATGTCAGTTTTCCTTTGTACGTCTATACACGTAATATGAATAAATTTTAGTACGTGTATGACGTAAAACTACATATTTTTACATTACTTTATTTATTTTTAAATCATTTACCTACCTACTTATTTTTAATTTACTTTTTTTCTTCAGGAATGTTCAAGCTAAAATAGGTACCTACGAACAATATTTCTAATCAACCTCAAAACACATTTTCATGAAAAATATTTGCTTTTTCAAAGATCATTAATCTAGGATTTTGCATGTTTTATTCTCAATCTGTTTCGTAAAGATTTGTTTCCATTATGTTTAGATAATAAGTCCGTTTCATTTGAGAAGTCTGTGTCGTTTAGTGAAGATCCTCCAACCAATTCCCCCAAACAACACTCGCCACAACATACAGGTAAGATTTCAACATTAAAAAGCCATTTCCTTCAAAATAAGAGCTTTTGTAGGCATTAAATGATTTTTAGGATTCTTATGAAGGACTTTCCAGATGTCTCCAAACAAAATGAGATCAACCTTTCCCTCCTTTTGTTTTTCTAATGATTTATACATAGGTATACACACCGTAACTAAAGAAGGGGCAGAAGGAGAATATATTTCGGAAAATAATCAAAATTTTTAATTTTTATTTGAATACCTTTCGAAAATTTTGAAAATTAATTACCTAATTGATTAATTTGCCTTTTTTTATTTTTTCTTCCCCAATTCTTCAGTGGATTCAAAGCCATCAAAACCTGCTATCAAATCTTCAACTCTTCCCCGAACATCATCGCAAGGTAAATAAACTTTGTTTGGCACATTGCATAATCAAAAATGATTGTCGGGCGTTCATTAAATCCTGGTTCAAGTTTTCAGTCAACATTAATTTCGATTAGCTGAATTTTGATCCAAAGTTTAAGCTCATACGGTGGTCGTTTAGTCTTATTTACGCTCCTTATTGGTTACTTGTTACCTACTTATCATAAATTTATATCCACCTAATTAATTCTACAGGAGGCTTTTTTGGTGGTAAAAGAAAATTGGGTTTTGATATTTTTGCAGAGCGGGACCGACATAAACCTGTTCATTTGAAACCTCTAGTGTCAACTGGATCCACAGGCCAGTACGAGCCACCTCACAGTTTGTACCGAGGTAAATATTTGTCATAATGGCTATCGGACTATACGAAAATAGACCCGGAGCTAGCGTACAAAAGTTACCTCCTTAGACACGAAATTTTCCTTTAGGTTTATTCTGGAAAGTGAAGTACAAGAATCTCGAATAAATTCTTAGTGACCAAACCGGGGGCCCTAGATTCGAATAAGATTAACCCATTTTTGAGGACTGTTTGCCCCTACACCTAAGCCTCAGTGTGAGCTTTTTGTGGACGGAGTTAAGCTTGTTCCTAACTGAGCTGTAAAGTATCTTTTCAGAGTAAAGTAGCTTTTCGCAGTCGAATCCAGGCCATGGAAAAAAAAACAAACAAAAAACAAAACAAAACAAACAAACTTTTTCTTAAACATTTCAGCTGATCTTCAACTCACTCCTGAAATGTACAACCAGCTCAGAGGCTTACAGAAGAAAGCCAAGGATCTTCGTCAGGATATGCGAAATCTTCGCCGTATGTCACAAGCTCAAGCCCATTCTACAAGGGAATCCATTAAGATGATTTAAAATCAAGACTAGAGCCCGTTCTCCCTTTATTCCCAATATAAGGTTTAAGTCACCCATCCATTTATTGGCCTTGCTCGGCCTAGATTTACATAGGTAACGCTAAAACCGGTCTTAAATGATCGACTGAAGTGTTATCTAAAACTTTCTCGCTTTGAGTTCATAGGTCGTCGTGACAAATTTCAAGATCAGAGCTCATTTGTGTGAGAAAATTTGAAAAAAATACCCCCAAAACCAGTTTTTTTGGTTTCTCGCTTTGAGTTCATAGGTCGTCGTGACAAATTTCAAGATCAGAGCTCATTTGTGTGAGAAAATGTGAAAAAAATACCCCCAAAACCAGTATTATTATTATTATTATTATTATTATTATTGACGAGGTTTCATAGACGTCATAGAGGATAGAGGTATGTAGCTGTATCTACTAAGGCCTTATCGTTCCGAAATCGAAGAGAAAAGGAAGACAGGATAGGGGAAAGCCAGCCGTTCCGAGAACGAACATTATCCGTTTAGGATAAAATCCGCCCGGGCCGGGAATCCTTACTGACTTGGAAGAGCAAACTTTTGTTCATAAAATGGGGTGTTAGTAATGATGAGTCAAAGACTAGGTGAATCATTTTAGACCAAACTATCTCGTTAGTAAGTATTACCGGGATGACCATATTTTAGACTTGAAAACATGTTTGGAATTTTCAATCCTCCAAAAAATCAAGTACGTAATTACTCGTACCTATTACGTGAGTGTCTTCGACCTTAGTAATTATTTTTGCAACTAAACTTGTTCTCACAGAAGAAACTTATCGGTACTTACATCTCGTAAGGAGCTCAAGTGAATCAACTTCGACTAGGTAAAATAGAGGCTAGTTTTCATGAAGTTGGATGAAACCAGAAATGCTAGAACAGAACCTTATGAGTAAATCAAGTCGCTATTTTTATTTTTACGAAATTGAACTAGTATCTAGCACAGTGAACTGTAAAATTCACTCAGGAAAGGGACCCAGATACCCAGATTCGTAAAAGCTTAACCCGTCCTTCAGGGCTGTCTAGCCCCTACACCTAAGCCTCAGATTGGGCTTTTTGTATATGAAAAGGGACCCAAATGGCTCAGTAGCTAATCAGATAATAAAACTGGACCAATCTGACTGTTGAATGTACCTATTTTAACAACTGGGACACTTGTCACATTGAAAAGGTAATTATGAGGACCATTAGCTCTGGAATTAAATATTCATAACTGCGTTAGCTCTGGAATTTGTAAATTATATAATTATCTAGATTCTAGCTAATTTATTAACATGAGTCTCACATTATTTACAGATACAGATATTCCTATATACATTGGGTATAAGATAAAGATGATTTAATGAAGATATTATGATATCCTGGCTGGGGGACGTTAAACAGGGAGTAGACCAGCTTAGTCTCGTTGGGGGACTATAAACAGGGAGTATACCAGCCTGAATTTCCCTTGCTAAAGAAATAGCAAAGGTTGAGAGGGAAGGGCATCCGCTCGTAAAATTTGTTGCCAAAACCAAATGTCAGCCCAAAGCGATCACCCTAGATAGGGCTGAATGAGAGGCTGACGAAAAACGCCGACCCCGTCTGTACACGGGAAAAGGTGAAGAAAAAGAATGAAGATATTATGATAAACTCGTTTGATGGATGTCAACTGACTAGCACAGCGCTCATTGATTTTAACAAATGTTATTTCTTCTCATTCTTCGTTTTCTTCTTCTTCTTCTTCTCCTCCTCCTTCTTCGTCTTCTTCCTCTTTTTCCTCCTATTCTTCCTCCCTTCCTTCTTCTTCGTCGTAGTACTCTTCCTCTTCCTCCTCCTTCTTCTTCTTCTTCTTTTGAATTGTACCTCTCGGAACCTCTTCTACCATGAGTATTTCAAGACACATTCTTTTAGGTAATTAAATTGTTAAAGTCTGAACCCCTCTTTTTCCTCCTATTCTTCCTCCCTTCCTTCTTCTTCGTCGTAGTACTCTTCCTCTTCCTCCTCTTTAGAAATCTAGTGATTTTCAAGTCAAATCTAGTGATTTTTTTTCCTTGAATCTAGTGATTTTTTAAAATTTGGAGTGGAGACCCTGCAAGAAGGGACTGTAAACAAGATTCTGTATGTAAACCCGGTGATGTAATAATAATGTAGGTTTTTTTGTCGTTTGTTTTTGATTTGTAGTAGGTAATTTGATATGATTCTCATATGACCTGTAATTTCGATTTGACAAACATGATTTGTCTGTCGAATATTTTGGCCATGTCTTTTAAAAAGGACCCGTTGAAATATTTGCAATCGAAAAACGAGTACAAATTTTTGTCGATGGTGGGATTCGAACCCGGGACCTTCTGCATGGCAAGCACTTACCTACTGCTTCATCCAAACTATCCTATTACCTATTTATTGCTTGTTTCAGGGATTTGGAAAGCACAGTGGAGGAGCTCAGGGGAAATGTCATCAATAGGAAAACACGAGTCAATATGTCAGATGTGGAGAATATGGCGCTGGTTCTTAGCAAATCAAGGTGAGTCTTCCAATTTTATCCAATAAAATCAATGAGCAAAGGAGGGAGAATAGGATTCCTCTAATACACTTCATGGGGGAAACACTTAGAAAATAGAAAGTTATATGCAGTAAGGAAAACCAAATCAAGGTGAGTCTTCCAATTTTATCCAATAAAATCAATGAGCAAAGGAGGGAGAATAGGATTCCTCTAATACACTTCATGGGGGGAAAGACTTAGAAAATAGAAAGTTATATGCAGTAAGGAAAAGATTGTTTAACGTAAACCTACATCAGATGGTCGTAAACCCGGGAAGTACCTATCAACATTTTATTGGGAAAACTGCTGT
>NW_007383606.1:0-4873 GCF_000475195.1 Diaphorina citri | reverse complement strand
CCCCAAGTCTGAATTTTCTGATGCAAGCGTTCGAGACGGGATAAAACTCCTAATAAGATAGAAAAAAGACGAGCAAAACCCAAGAAAATCCCTAATCATGATGAAAGAGTACTAGCATTTAGGGTCACGATACTTTTATTATAATATGTAGTCTTATTTTTTATTGATCTGTCAGTTTTTTCAAAGTTCACTATGAGCAGTATTTTATTTCAATATCAGCAGTCAGCAGTTTAACCTATTTTCCTACTTTACACAAGTTCTTGAGGAAACCTACTAAAATGTTCGATAAATTATGTAGATCAAAAATATCCTTGGGCCCAGCTTCCAGAAGGTACGCTTCGGCCGTTATTCCGGACCAAAGTTATTTAGGCTATACAGGGAAAAGCTCAAAAGGAACTAGCGCTTCTCACGACTTTACCTTTAGCCACAAGTCGCTCAAATTTTGCAGACACCTTCCATACAAAATGAGGATCAAAAGTGTCCGCGGGCCGGACCTGGAGAAATGTACGGTTCGACCCACCTTCCATAATTAATGATGATCAAAAGTGTCCGCGGGCCGGACCTCGAGAAATGTACGGTTCGACCGCTATTTAACGTCAAATCTTTGAAAAAGCTCAAAAAGAGTTCGCAATGCGCAGGCCTTTAGATTTCAGCCAAAGTCGCTAGAACTTGGCACAGAGATTCGATAAATTATGTAGATCAAAAATATCCTTGGGCCCAGCTTCCAGAAGGTACGCTTCGGCCGTTATTCCGGACCAAAGTTATTTAGGCTATACAGGGAAAAGCTCATAAGGAACTAGCGCTTCTCACGACTTTACCTTTAGCCACAGTTCGCTCAAATTTTGCAGACACCTTCCATACAAAATGAGGATCAAAAGTGTTCGCGGGCCGGACCTCGAGAAATGTACGGTTCGACCGCTATTTAACGTCAAATCTTTGAAAAAGCTCAAAAAGAGTTCGCAATGCGCAGGCCTTTAGATTTCAGCCAAAGTCGCTAGAACTTGGCACAGAGATTCGATAAATTATGTAGATCAAAAATATCCTTGGGCCCAGCTTCCAGAAGGTACGCTTCGGCCGTTATTCCGGACCAAAGTTATTTAGGCTATACAGGGAAAAGCTCATAAGGAACTAGCGCTTATCACGACTTTACCTTTAGCCACAGGCCACAGGTCGTTCAAATTTTTGCAGACGCCTTCCATAAATAGACAGTATAGCAATATGAGTATTATTTTATGACACACATGACTGAACAAGTGAACAAAGTAGACTGGGTTGGAGTCTCCAACTTGGAGAGAGAAATTTTCCTCTATCATTTGCTGAGGAGGGGGAAGAAGAACAAGGATGAGAGAGGTGAAGAGGGGAGGCAGGGATAGAGAGAGAGGGAAGGAGGGAGGGAGGGGGAGAGAGAGAGAGGAAGAATAAGAAAGAGAAAGAGAGAGGGGGGACAAGGGGATATAATGTTGTGATGACCATTAAAATTTCCTTCAGTTTATGAAAACACAGTGAAGTAAACAAAAACATCGTTAGCTAAGAAAAAAATTGAAAACCTCCCGGAGCGTTACTTAACAGCATTTTCTGCCACCCAACCATGTTGTCGCCTGTGGCGTAATGTAGATTACCCTAGTTTTGGGTTCATGTCGAAAGCATGACAGAAAATACATCTGTTGACATGACCATGTAATGCCGTCCACTCAGTGTCGCGGAAAAGGCTTCCGACCTTTGTCAGTCAGACGATCTGAGAGATGTAGGTCGGAAGCTTTTTCCGAAGCTCAGACGGTCTGAGCGTGAGTGACCGGCATAAGACAATATATTTTAAAAGACTTGAGAAGCTTTCTTCAGCCACATTTTTGATTTATTTTTCGACGCCCTTTTATGGCGTAGGACGAGCATCAGTTGCGTCCGAGAACCCAAAATCATCCGATTCGAGTCTCAAACCAAAAATAGGACGGCCAAGTCTAGATTAGAGATTAGACTAGGCTTGCACTCCGGAGGTCATCCCAATCTTTCAAGGAAATCCTAATCTATCAGAGGAAGAGATCATCGAAAGAGTTCAAATAATGAGACTAATGATGAAGAAAACAATATCGAAGATGTGTTTTTTTTTTTTTTTTTTAAATTTGTTTTATTTATAATTATGTTAAAAATAAAAGGGTATTTCTTCCCTATTTTGTTCTTTTGTACCACTAAATTTGGCTCTATTTTCATTGTTTCATGCGGAATTTCGATTATATCAACTTTTATACAAAACCTCAATAATATCAACTACCCTCGGTCCCAATTAGTTGATATAATCGAGGTTCTACTGTATTATACTCAAGTTGCAAATCAACCTCGTTCATGGGCTCCATAGTGCTTACTAGCCTACATAACTTACATCGTTTCCCCTCGATTTCAACATTTCGACTTCTTCAGGTGTGAACGTGGTCATAGAAATGGATTTGACTCGGTGTGGTGGGGTAAGACCTCTCCTGTAACAGAAAAATAAAATTGACATAAGTTTTTTGCAACAAACAAAAGCTTAAAAGCCACTAAGCTAGAACTACCTGGGATGCTAGCGCACCTCACTTGTAAGAGCCCTAGGTCGCTAGTTCGATTTCTACCCGTGACAAACTTTATCCTAAACAGAGAAGGTTCGTTCTCGGAACGGCTAACTTCTCATATCCTGTCCTCCTCTCTTCGATTTGGGGGAGATAAGACCTCCGTTCTCCGTTGTTGTAGAATGTAGACACTTGGGGTATATTGCCTCGTAAAAATTTTAAATAGGTAGGTTGTCATAGAAAGTAAAATTTGAACAGAGGTACTTCACAAATTCACAAACACTTGCTTTGTTTCTGTGATCTAGTAAAGCTCTCGTCTCGGGTTTGAACAATAACACACAACACTGTTTACACCGGGCAAGATCTATGATGAATGAGCAATACTTCAAAGCTTCAAACCACTTCCTAGGTCTACTCTCAGCACAACTTATTTCCATACTCTCTTATTTCCATAAGCACGGAACTCACGATATGACGGATACCAACATCTTTGCTCTTATCAAACCGTAAAAATGACAGATTTCTTGAATTCTTTCTATGACGTCATTACAAAGAAATTTTCATAGTAAAAATAATAATAATAAATCCAGATTCATTCTTATCAAACAGTTAAAAATGTGATAGATTTCTCTTTGTTGATGGCGTCATTTCCAAGAAATTTCCCAACAAAAAATTAGCTCAATCAACAACGTCTGTGTTGTAAAAATGAAAACATGGAGGGTAGGAACGGATATGACTGTAGTCATGTAATAAAATGACGTCACAGTACTATCGAGAATTCCGGACAAAACCGTATTCCCGTTAGTAGATGACTATGACTCGTTTATGAACATGACTGTAATTCTGGATTCCTGGAATGAGTGAGTGGGAGCCACACTGTCACCGCGACTGTAAATAATGCTGTCCAGTCGTATTGCCTCAAAGAAAAGAGAGAAAGAGAAGAAGAAGAGTGGGGAGGGAGAGAGAGTGAGAAAAAGAGAGAGAGGGAAAGAGAGAGAAGGAGGGAGAGGGAAAAAGAGAAGAGAGAGAGAATTAGAGAGACCTCAATATTACTGTAGAAGGGTGGGAAAAGCAATAGAAAGGAAGGGGTTGGGGACTGTCTCCTATTTATTCCATACCTACATATGAAGTCCAAGGATAGAAGATAATAGGCACCTAGCAGACTTCTCAAGGGGGAAAGGGGTATCTTAAAAAAAAGTAGGAGTACCTATTCGTAATTCAGGCACTATACCTATTGATAAGAGTGCCCAGGTAGCCAAGTACCTACATATGTATGTAGGATGTACTATTCCATACCTACATATGAAGCCCAAGGATACAAGATAATAGGCACCTAGCAGACTTCTCAAGGGGGAAAGGGGTATCTTAAAAAAAAGTAGGAGTACCTATTCGTACTTCAGGCACTATACCTATTTATAAGAGTGCCCAGGTAGCCAAGTACCTACATATGTATGTAGGATGTAGGTACTAAAGGGTGAAGTAGGGCGAAAAAAGTAGGTACTTCAGAGCAGGGTATTATACAGGTAGCTATTAAAGCAATATGTCTGCTGTTGGGAAGGGTTCCAGGAAAAGAAAAAATATTAGTCAAGAAAATGAGAATAGGACATAAAATAGGAAAAAACGAAACATGAAAACAACTTAAGCACACACTAAGTCGAGACATACAGGATGAGGGAGGGGGGGAATATTACTTCACAAATGAAGGAAATTCTTTGTTCTACAGGGGCGATAAAAATGGGTACTTTCTAAACAACGCGATACGAACATTAAGTCAATGATATTTTACACCTAATTTACATAAAGGGAATACTAACAAGAGGGGAGTTGTGGACACTGCTGGCTAGTAAGTACAGATGGTTTTTTCAAGTTCCCTTATCCGGATAATATTTAAGTAGAACTACTTGAACTCTGAAGATATCACTGATAGGTAGGTGCATACCTACTTGGAAAAGTACAAATAACCAATATGTTTATCGAAATATATGTAGGTATAGGTATATTGCAAGGTAGTAAGTAGGTCCACAAAATTAGCTCAATCAACAACGTCTGTGTTGTAAAAATGAAAACATGGAGGGTAGGAACGGATATGACTGTAGTCATGTAATAAAATGACGTCACAGTACTATCGAGAATTCCGGACAAAACCGTATTCCCGTTAGTAGATGACTATGACTCGTTTATGAACATGACTGTAATTCTGGATTCCTGGAATGAGTGAGTGGGAGCCACACTGTCACCGCGACTGTAAATAATGCTGTCCAGTCGTATTGCCTCAAAGAAAAGAGAGAAAGAGAAGAAGAAGAGTGGGGAGGGAGAGAGAGTGAGAAAAAGAGAGA
>NW_007383605.1:0-14699 GCF_000475195.1 Diaphorina citri | reverse complement strand
ATCAGGGGACCCCAAAACGGATATTTCCACCCATTTCCCGATTTTGAAAATTTGGACCGATTGCAATACTTTCTCATTGCCTTGTATAGGTTCCCTATACGTAAAGGTAATAGAAAGTAAAAAAATATTTCTATGAGGTTTGATAGAGGGAACTGTTACTGCAGAGGAGATTGTACTGAAATCGAAGAGAAGAGGACAGGATAGGAGAAAGCCGTTCCGAGAACGACCCCTATCTGTTTAAGATAAATTTCACCCCGGACAGGAATCAAACCCCCCGACCTAGCGCTTACTAGTACGCAATACCATGCCACTAAATAAAGACCTTAGCACTTAGCAGTCATACAGTGACCTTAATCCTCATAAAAAGTAACATGAGATTGTAGATCTGGCCCTAAATTAGATTGGTAAGGACTGTTCTCAGATTCTTCAACTTCAGTAGGTATTATGCTTAACTTGATGACTTACAGAAGCAATATTTTTTTACTGTTCAGTATTGTTGCCTTTATGGAATTCTAATATTTTTTATACTATCGTTATTCATTGTTTGACTGACTCTACGGAAATATTATGTCAATTATTCTGCGGCTTTCACATGGTTTAAGGACTGTATAACTGTAGATATATGAGAAAGTTCTCATGTTAGACTTATCAATCCAAAGAAAACACGTTTACTTTTTGGTTTTGATTGGACTAATTTCCTTGAATTTCATTTCTGTACGTTGCTCAGAATGTCAAATCTAGTTCTGAGCTTTTGAGGAGTAATAGTTTTCTTTGAGACTATGTAAGGATTTTCATTATTATTCACTATGTAACTTTTGACAATTTGAATTTAAACCATGTGAAGCTTTCGATCCTCTTCTCTGTAGGTACCTACTATGAATTCAATTATTCACAATTGTGTCTTCCATATTTTTTTGTTAAATAATCAATATTTTATCTGATCCTATCAATTTTGAGTTATTCTCGTTTTCGTATGTAGAAAAAAAAAGTGGAAAACTTTAAAGGAAACACGTTTACTTTTTGGTTTTGATTGGACTAATTTCCTTGAATTTCATTTCTGTACGTTGCTCAGAATGTCAAATCTAGTTTTGAGCTTTTGAGGAGTAATAGTTTTCTTTGAGACTATGTAAGGATATTCATTATTATTCACTATGTAACTTTTGAAAATTTGAATTTAAACCATGTGAAGCTTTCGATCCTCTTATCTGTAGGTACCTACTATGAATTCAATTATTCACAACTGTGTCTTCCATATTTTTTTGTTAAATAATCAATATTTTATCTGATCCTATCAATTTTGAGTTATTCTCGTTTTTGTGTGTAGAAAAAAAAGTGGAAAACTTTTAATTAATTTTTACCTGTGGGATTTGTCGAGTGGAAATTCAACCATTAGATATAATCCAATGCATGAATTGAAAAGATAATAGCAAGTTCTACTGTAAAGATGAGCGATTTATCAACTCAATCCTAAAAAAAAAAGTCATGATTTGGATTCGAACCTGTTAAGTATATCAAGTAACATGGTATGAGTAACTCTCAGTGTTCCTCTGTAGATAAGGAACAACCTGCTGCAGGTACTTATTATCTATCTTGATATAGCACTGAATCCTGATCACAATTTCTTAATTTTTACCTGTGGGATTTGTTGAGTGGAAATTCAACCATTAGATATAATCTAAGCTAATACATGTAACTGTAAACCCAATGCATGAATTGAAAAGATAATAGCAAGTTCTACTGTAAAGATGAGCGATTTATCAACTCCATCCTAAAAAAAAAAGTCATGATTTGGATTCGAACCTGTTATATCAAGTAACATGGTATGAGTAACTCTCAGTGTTCCTCTGTAGATAAGGAACAACCTGCTGCAGGTACTTATTATCTATCTTGATATAGCACTGAATCCTGATCACAATTCGCGTTATTTAATTAAAAGAAGAAAGAAATCTTTGCTGTTTTTGTCTTTTCAGGATAAACTAATTTTGAGGAAGGTTGTGGGTAGGTTCATCACAAATCTAGACTCGTCTACAAATATGATATAGGTATTAATTAATAAACTTCTTTTTGTGTGTGATAGGTTGGCAAAAGAAATCTTTGCTGTTTTTGTCTTTTCAGTGACCATTTTAGATAAACTAATTTTGAGGAAGGTTTTGGGTAGGTTCATCACAAATCTAAGACTCGTCTACAAATATGAAATAGGTATTCATAAACTTCTTTTTGTGTGTGATAGGTTGGCGTCTACATTGTAAGTCCCAAAAAATTAAAATTGAGTATGCACAATTTCTTGATTTAAATGGGAAATTTGTCTAGGTCCTTTGATCACATGGGTTAAGCTACCCCGACGAGGGTGAATAATAGAATGAACCCTAAAAAATGCAGGTATAGCTATATTTGTAGGCAATAGGGCAATACTTGAGGATATCCTCACTCATAAGCATGAGTTTTCTGACAATACATGCTGACCAGCATACCTTTGGGTATGAAAAACAATAAAAAAAATTTATTGGTAAATAATGCTTCCCTTTCACGTGATTTGTATTTATATTTTGACAATTCGTATTATTTTAAATAAGAAAAATCTATGATACTTTTGTCAATTCATTTTACCTTATAGACTTTGATTAAAATAAATATTTTTAATAAACTCAACCAGGCATTTTTTTTTCCAATTACTTTTTTTTTTTTTTTTTTTTTTTTTATAAGTAGCCCCACTTTGGCCACATCTTTCAAGTACTATGTAATGACTACGAACAATGTGAGTTCTGCCCCACAAACGACATAGCGCGATTTCGAGGTGGATATTTGTAAAAGATTTGCCTTTGAAATTTTTATACCGGCGATAGCATGTTGAATGTTCCAGTTCCCAATTGATCACTGAAGTTCAACGTTGGTATCCTAAGAGATGACCTCTGGACAATCATGTGCTGCTGGAATTTTTCCGGCCTCAGGCTGGGTGGGGTTAATAATGCGAGGTTACTTGCCGGAATGGATGCATGGTAAAATTAGCGTCATTACAAACCTCATCAGTTATGCAATGGCGTTATAACCCCCCCGAAAAATTATATACATATAAAAAAAAACTTCGTCACATATATTAATATATCTCGTTTTGTTTTTCACAGTTGGGAGAAGACTTCTCGTCGGATATTCTGGATGTCCTCATACCTTCCAATCATCACTCTTGTTTCTGATACAAGGTGGCTCCTGATCACTATCAACATGAGACCCTGTATATCCGCCTCCTATCTACACCTGGAGATACAAAGGACGGGACAGTCTATAATATGTCTTCTTGTGGAGATCAGCGATCCCATCTCTTCTTGTGGATTGGTCTCCTCTTGCAGACATAGTCAGCTGTCTTCTGGAGGGTCAGCTCTCTCTTCGTGTAGAGGTACTCAGCTGTCTTCTGAAATTGACTGCTGTAGAGATACTCGGTTGTCTTGTGGAGATTATCTGCTTGTCTCTATCTCATGGAGATATTAGGCCCTTTGCCTCAATGTTCTAGAGATACTGGGAAATCAGATGATTACATTACTTCCCTTCCTATTGGATTTAATAGGAGAAGGAAGGTAAAAAAGATCTACCCCTAAAAGGTTGATAAACTGGTACCCTATATCTGGGTGTCTATTGAAATAGAGAAATCTTATCTTGGTGATGCGACTTCTGACCACTGATCATGTGGTCAGAAAGAGCATGGGTAGAAAATGACATTGTGGAAAGCAATAAAGCATGTCCACACATCGAACTTTGCCATGATTGTAAATATTCAACTTTATGCAATATTTTTTACTTCAAACTTTCTTCTTTCTTTTTCACTTCGCTTTCCTTCTACCAGAGCGTTCAAATGTTGGGGGAAAAATATTCCCCAAGTGGCAAGATTAACATGATTGCATTTATGATACATCTACATATTGTGTTGATGTTTATTATCTCTTTTAACATCTTCAATTTTGACATCAAATTCATCATCTCACTCATCAGACATTTGGACGTTTTGAGTGCCTATTTCTTTCTTGTAGATACTCTCATTTATTTTAATTTTCGTTAGCCTAAGTATGACTCATAATTACTATTTTGTTAGCTTAAGTGTAAACTTATTACTATTTCTAAATAGTTTTATCTTTTTATATAAGAAAATGCCATACCAGTGTCGTGCGTATTTCATGTGAACAAGTACATACGTGTGATTGATATATGACGCGGTGGTTTTGACGGATAAATTTCGTGTAAATAAGGGTGATGTGAAGATTCACAAATTACCAAAAAATCTTGATTTTTGAGCAAATACCTACCCATTTTCAAAATGATAAGCTGAGCTGAGGTGGGATGCTTTTGAACATTCCGGATCCACTTGTTGCATGGACCATATCCACTTCCATCTCACCTCCGTGATTTTTTTTGTTTTGCTCAAGATTTTTGTTCTTGTTTCTTGTTGATTCTTCCATTCCATTCCTCTTTCTTCTATTCGTTTTTTGTTCTATTTCTATTCTTCTTTCTTCTCCACTCCATACCAGAGTGAGCTCCCTTATCAATAAAAATTAATTGATATCAAATCAGCAAAGAAAGTTCAATAACAGGGTTTCCCCAGGGTGTGTGATCTACTTTTGTTTTGTAATGAAGTAGCCCTTGGTCTTGTACAGGTAAAGTACTCTTGTTTCATCAGTAGGTACCACGTACCTATAATCACTTGTCAACCACTTGATTTCAATTAACTTCAAGGTCAGGTCTCCAAACACTCCAAAGTGTTTTTATAGCAAAAACAAAAAAGAAAAAATGCTCTTCTAGTAAGTTGATTAATTAATTAATTTTTGCATAGATGTGTACTATTGGCTTAGGAGTTTATAGGTACTTCAATGGGCCACACCATGTCCCCAAGTTGGGTGTTTGGGAATAATAATACTATTGGGTACCTATTGTTTGTGTTGGGCATCACTTTGCAAGGACTAGGTACCCACTATCCCAAAAAGAACTTTTTATACCTAGTCCACTACCTACATGCATATTTTACTATTCTACATTGTGATAATAAAAACTTATATTTCTGTCTTCCCTAGATCTTCTCATTTACAATGTCCAACCAAGATGCTCTTGGTATAAATTGGTACCATGGAAAATTGACTCGGGAAGATGCAGAAAGGATATTATTAGCTGGTGAGTGTTTTATTTATATTTTTTATCTATTAAAATTATGGTTTGTTAGCTTAAGTGTAAACTTATTACTATTTCTAAATAGTTTTATCTTTTTATATAAGAAAATGCCATACCAGTGTCGTGCGTATTTCATGTGAACAAGTACATACGTGTGATTGATACATATATGACGCGGTGGTTTTGACGGATAAATTTCGTGTAAATAAGGGTGATGTGAAGATTCACATTTGTTAGCTTAAGTGTAAACTTATTACTATTTCTAAATAGTTTTATCTTTTTATATAAGAAAATGCCATACCAGTGTCGTGCGTATTTCATGTGAACAAGTACATACGTGTGATTGATACATATATGACGCGGTGGTTTTGACGGATAAATTTCGTGTAAATAAGGGTGATGTGAAGATTCACATTTGTTAGCTTAAGTGTAAACTTATTACTATTTCTAAATAGTTTTATCTTTTTATATAAGAAAATGCCATACCAGTGTCGTGCGTATTTCATGTGAACAAGTACATACGTGTGATTGATACATATATGACGCGGTGGTTTTGACGGATAAATTTCGTGTAAATAAGGGTGATGTGAAGATTCACATTTGTTAGCTTAAGTGTAAACTTATTACTATTTCTAAATAGTTTTATCTTTTTATATAAGAAAATGCCATACCAGTGTCGTGCGTATTTCATGTGAACAAGTACATACGTGTGATTGATACATATATGACGCGGTGGTTTTGACGGATAAATTTCGTGTAAATAAGGGTGATGTGAAGATTCACATTTGTTAGCTTAAGTGTAAACTTATTACTATTTCTAAATAGTTTTATCTTTTTATATAAGAAAATGCCATACCAGTGTCGTGCGTATTTCATGTGAACAAGTACATACGTGTGATTGATACATATATGACGCGGTGGTTTTGACGGATAAATTTCGTGTAAATAAGGGTGATGTGAAGATTCACATTTGTTAGCTTAAGTGTAAACTTATTACTATTTCTAAATAGTTTTATCTTTTTATATAAGAAAATGCCATACCAGTGTCGTGCGTATTTCATGTGAACAAGTACATACGTGTGATTGATACATATATGACGCGGTGGTTTTGACGGATAAATTTCGTGTAAATAAGGGTGATGTGAAGATTCACATTTGTTAGCTTAAGTGTAAACTTATTACTATTTCTAAATAGTTTTATCTTTTTATATAAGAAAATGCCATACCAGTGTCGTGCGTATTTCATGTGAACAAGTACATACGTGTGATTGATACATATATGACGCGGTGGTTTTGACGGATAAATTTCGTGTAAATAAGGGTGATGTGAAGATTCACATTTGTTAGCTTAAGTGTAAACTTATTACTATTTCTAAATAGTTTTATCTTTTTATATAAGAAAATGCCATACCAGTGTCGTGCGTATTTCATGTGAACAAGTACATACGTGTGATTGATACATATATGACGCGGTGGTTTTGACGGATAAATTTCGTGTAAATAAGGGTGATGTGAAGATTCACATTTGTTAGCTTAAGTGTAAACTTATTACTATTTCTAAATAGTTTTATCTTTTTATATAAGAAAATGCCATACCAGTGTCGTGCGTATTTCATGTGAACAAGTACATACGTGTGATTGATACATATATGACGCGGTGGTTTTGACGGATAAATTTCGTGTAAATAAGGGTGATGTGAAGATTCACATTTGTTAGCTTAAGTGTAAACTTATTACTATTTCTAAATAGTTTTATCTTTTTATATAAGAAAATGCCATACCAGTGTCGTGCGTATTTCATGTGAACAAGTACATACGTGTGATTGATACATATATGACGCGGTGGTTTTGACGGATAAATTTCGTGTAAATAAGGGTGATGTGAAGATTCACATTTGTTAGCTTAAGTGTAAACTTATTACTATTTCTAAATAGTTTTATCTTTTTATATAAGAAAATGCCATACCAGTGTCGTGCGTATTTCATGTGAACAAGTACATACGTGTGATTGATACATATATGACGCGGTGGTTTTGACGGATAAATTTCGTGTAAATAAGGGTGATGTGAAGATTCACATTTGTTAGCTTAAGTGTAAACTTATTACTATTTCTAAATAGTTTTATCTTTTTATATAAGAAAATGCCATACCAGTGTCGTGCGTATTTCATGTGAACAAGTACATACGTGTGATTGATACATATATGACGCGGTGGTTTTGACGGATAAATTTCGTGTAAATAAGGGTGATGTGAAGATTCACATTTGTTAGCTTAAGTGTAAACTTATTACTATTTCTAAATAGTTTTATCTTTTTATATAAGAAAATGCCATACCAGTGTCGTGCGTATTTCATGTGAACAAGTACATACGTGTGATTGATACATATATGACGCGGTGGTTTTGACGGATAAATTTCGTGTAAATAAGGGTGATGTGAAGATTCACATTTGTTAGCTTAAGTGTAAACTTATTACTATTTCTAAATAGTTTTATCTTTTTATATAAGAAAATGCCATACCAGTGTCGTGCGTATTTCATGTGAACAAGTACATACGTGTGATTGATACATATATGACGCGGTGGTTTTGACGGATAAATTTCGTGTAAATAAGGGTGATGTGAAGATTCACATTTGTTAGCTTAAGTGTAAACTTATTACTATTTCTAAATAGTTTTATCTTTTTATATAAGAAAATGCCATACCAGTGTCGTGCGTATTTCATGTGAACAAGTACATACGTGTGATTGATACATATATGACGCGGTGGTTTTGACGGATAAATTTCGTGTAAATAAGGGTGATGTGAAGATTCACATTTGTTAGCTTAAGTGTAAACTTATTACTATTTCTAAATAGTTTTATCTTTTTATATAAGAAAATGCCATACCAGTGTCGTGCGTATTTCATGTGAACAAGTACATACGTGTGATTGATACATATATGACGCGGTGGTTTTGACGGATAAATTTCGTGTAAATAAGGGTGATGTGAAGATTCACATTTGTTAGCTTAAGTGTAAACTTATTACTATTTCTAAATAGTTTTATCTTTTTATATAAGAAAATGCCATACCAGTGTCGTGCGTATTTCATGTGAACAAGTACATACGTGTGATTGATACATATATGACGCGGTGGTTTTGACGGATAAATTTCGTGTAAATAAGGGTGATGTGAAGATTCACATTTGTTAGCTTAAGTGTAAACTTATTACTATTTCTAAATAGTTTTATCTTTTTATATAAGAAAATGCCATACCAGTGTCGTGCGTATTTCATGTGAACAAGTACATACGTGTGATTGATACATATATGACGCGGTGGTTTTGACGGATAAATTTCGTGTAAATAAGGGTGATGTGAAGATTCACATTTGTTAGCTTAAGTGTAAACTTATTACTATTTCTAAATAGTTTTATCTTTTTATATAAGAAAATGCCATACCAGTGTCGTGCGTATTTCATGTGAACAAGTACATACGTGTGATTGATACATATATGACGCGGTGGTTTTGACGGATAAATTTCGTGTAAATAAGGGTGATGTGAAGATTCACATTTGTTAGCTTAAGTGTAAACTTATTACTATTTCTAAATAGTTTTATCTTTTTATATAAGAAAATGCCATACCAGTGTCGTGCGTATTTCATGTGAACAAGTACATACGTGTGATTGATACATATATGACGCGGTGGTTTTGACGGATAAATTTCGTGTAAATAAGGGTGATGTGAAGATTCACATTTGTTAGCTTAAGTGTAAACTTATTACTATTTCTAAATAGTTTTATCTTTTTATATAAGAAAATGCCATACCAGTGTCGTGCGTATTTCATGTGAACAAGTACATACGTGTGATTGATACATATATGACGCGGTGGTTTTGACGGATAAATTTCGTGTAAATAAGGGTGATGTGAAGATTCACATTTGTTAGCTTAAGTGTAAACTTATTACTATTTCTAAATAGTTTTATCTTTTTATATAAGAAAATGCCATACCAGTGTCGTGCGTATTTCATGTGAACAAGTACATACGTGTGATTGATACATATATGACGCGGTGGTTTTGACGGATAAATTTCGTGTAAATAAGGGTGATGTGAAGATTCACATTTGTTAGCTTAAGTGTAAACTTATTACTATTTCTAAATAGTTTTATCTTTTTATATAAGAAAATGCCATACCAGTGTCGTGCGTATTTCATGTGAACAAGTACATACGTGTGATTGATACATATATGACGCGGTGGTTTTGACGGATAAATTTCGTGTAAATAAGGGTGATGTGAAGATTCACATTTGTTAGCTTAAGTGTAAACTTATTACTATTTCTAAATAGTTTTATCTTTTTATATAAGAAAATGCCATACCAGTGTCGTGCGTATTTCATGTGAACAAGTACATACGTGTGATTGATACATATATGACGCGGTGGTTTTGACGGATAAATTTCGTGTAAATAAGGGTGATGTGAAGATTCACATTTGTTAGCTTAAGTGTAAACTTATTACTATTTCTAAATAGTTTTATCTTTTTATATAAGAAAATGCCATACCAGTGTCGTGCGTATTTCATGTGAACAAGTACATACGTGTGATTGATACATATATGACGCGGTGGTTTTGACGGATAAATTTCGTGTAAATAAGGGTGATGTGAAGATTCACATTTGTTAGCTTAAGTGTAAACTTATTACTATTTCTAAATAGTTTTATCTTTTTATATAAGAAAATGCCATACCAGTGTCGTGCGTATTTCATGTGAACAAGTACATACGTGTGATTGATACATATATGACGCGGTGGTTTTGACGGATAAATTTCGTGTAAATAAGGGTGATGTGAAGATTCACATTTGTTAGCTTAAGTGTAAACTTATTACTATTTCTAAATAGTTTTATCTTTTTATATAAGAAAATGCCATACCAGTGTCGTGCGTATTTCATGTGAACAAGTACATACGTGTGATTGATACATATATGACGCGGTGGTTTTGACGGATAAATTTCGTGTAAATAAGGGTGATGTGAAGATTCACATTTGTTAGCTTAAGTGTAAACTTATTACTATTTCTAAATAGTTTTATCTTTTTATATAAGAAAATGCCATACCAGTGTCGTGCGTATTTCATGTGAACAAGTACATACGTGTGATTGATACATATATGACGCGGTGGTTTTGACGGATAAATTTCGTGTAAATAAGGGTGATGTGAAGATTCACATTTGTTAGCTTAAGTGTAAACTTATTACTATTTCTAAATAGTTTTATCTTTTTATATAAGAAAATGCCATACCAGTGTCGTGCGTATTTCATGTGAACAAGTACATACGTGTGATTGATACATATATGACGCGGTGGTTTTGACGGATAAATTTCGTGTAAATAAGGGTGATGTGAAGATTCACATTTGTTAGCTTAAGTGTAAACTTATTACTATTTCTAAATAGTTTTATCTTTTTATATAAGAAAATGCCATACCAGTGTCGTGCGTATTTCATGTGAACAAGTACATACGTGTGATTGATACATATATGACGCGGTGGTTTTGACGGATAAATTTCGTGTAAATAAGGGTGATGTGAAGATTCACATTTGTTAGCTTAAGTGTAAACTTATTACTATTTCTAAATAGTTTTATCTTTTTATATAAGAAAATGCCATACCAGTGTCGTGCGTATTTCATGTGAACAAGTACATACGTGTGATTGATACATATATGACGCGGTGGTTTTGACGGATAAATTTCGTGTAAATAAGGGTGATGTGAAGATTCACATTTGTTAGCTTAAGTGTAAACTTATTACTATTTCTAAATAGTTTTATCTTTTTATATAAGAAAATGCCATACCAGTGTCGTGCGTATTTCATGTGAACAAGTACATACGTGTGATTGATACATATATGACGCGGTGGTTTTGACGGATAAATTTCGTGTAAATAAGGGTGATGTGAAGATTCACATTTGTTAGCTTAAGTGTAAACTTATTACTATTTCTAAATAGTTTTATCTTTTTATATAAGAAAATGCCATACCAGTGTCGTGCGTATTTCATGTGAACAAGTACATACGTGTGATTGATACATATATGACGCGGTGGTTTTGACGGATAAATTTCGTGTAAATAAGGGTGATGTGAAGATTCACATTTGTTAGCTTAAGTGTAAACTTATTACTATTTCTAAATAGTTTTATCTTTTTATATAAGAAAATGCCATACCAGTGTCGTGCGTATTTCATGTGAACAAGTACATACGTGTGATTGATACATATATGACGCGGTGGTTTTGACGGATAAATTTCGTGTAAATAAGGGTGATGTGAAGATTCACATTTGTTAGCTTAAGTGTAAACTTATTACTATTTCTAAATAGTTTTATCTTTTTATATAAGAAAATGCCATACCAGTGTCGTGCGTATTTCATGTGAACAAGTACATACGTGTGATTGATACATATATGACGCGGTGGTTTTGACGGATAAATTTCGTGTAAATAAGGGTGATGTGAAGATTCACATTTGTTAGCTTAAGTGTAAACTTATTACTATTTCTAAATAGTTTTATCTTTTTATATAAGAAAATGCCATACCAGTGTCGTGCGTATTTCATGTGAACAAGTACATACGTGTGATTGATACATATATGACGCGGTGGTTTTGACGGATAAATTTCGTGTAAATAAGGGTGATGTGAAGATTCACATTTGTTAGCTTAAGTGTAAACTTATTACTATTTCTAAATAGTTTTATCTTTTTATATAAGAAAATGCCATACCAGTGTCGTGCGTATTTCATGTGAACAAGTACATACGTGTGATTGATACATATATGACGCGGTGGTTTTGACGGATAAATTTCGTGTAAATAAGGGTGATGTGAAGATTCACATTTGTTAGCTTAAGTGTAAACTTATTACTATTTCTAAATAGTTTTATCTTTTTATATAAGAAAATGCCATACCAGTGTCGTGCGTATTTCATGTGAACAAGTACATACGTGTGATTGATACATATATGACGCGGTGGTTTTGACGGATAAATTTCGTGTAAATAAGGGTGATGTGAAGATTCACATTTGTTAGCTTAAGTGTAAACTTATTACTATTTCTAAATAGTTTTATCTTTTTATATAAGAAAATGCCATACCAGTGTCGTGCGTATTTCATGTGAACAAGTACATACGTGTGATTGATACATATATGACGCGGTGGTTTTGACGGATAAATTTCGTGTAAATAAGGGTGATGTGAAGATTCACATTTGTTAGCTTAAGTGTAAACTTATTACTATTTCTAAATAGTTTTATCTTTTTATATAAGAAAATGCCATACCAGTGTCGTGCGTATTTCATGTGAACAAGTACATACGTGTGATTGATACATATATGACGCGGTGGTTTTGACGGATAAATTTCGTGTAAATAAGGGTGATGTGAAGATTCACATTTGTTAGCTTAAGTGTAAACTTATTACTATTTCTAAATAGTTTTATCTTTTTATATAAGAAAATGCCATACCAGTGTCGTGCGTATTTCATGTGAACAAGTACATACGTGTGATTGATACATATATGACGCGGTGGTTTTGACGGATAAATTTCGTGTAAATAAGGGTGATGTGAAGATTCACATTTGTTAGCTTAAGTGTAAACTTATTACTATTTCTAAATAGTTTTATCTTTTTATATAAGAAAATGCCATACCAGTGTCGTGCGTATTTCATGTGAACAAGTACATACGTGTGATTGATACATATATGACGCGGTGGTTTTGACGGATAAATTTCGTGTAAATAAGGGTGATGTGAAGATTCACATTTGTTAGCTTAAGTGTAAACTTATTACTATTTCTAAATAGTTTTATCTTTTTATATAAGAAAATGCCATACCAGTGTCGTGCGTATTTCATGTGAACAAGTACATACGTGTGATTGATACATATATGACGCGGTGGTTTTGACGGATAAATTTCGTGTAAATAAGGGTGATGTGAAGATTCACATTTGTTAGCTTAAGTGTAAACTTATTACTATTTCTAAATAGTTTTATCTTTTTATATAAGAAAATGCCATACCAGTGTCGTGCGTATTTCATGTGAACAAGTACATACGTGTGATTGATACATATATGACGCGGTGGTTTTGACGGATAAATTTCGTGTAAATAAGGGTGATGTGAAGATTCACATTTGTTAGCTTAAGTGTAAACTTATTACTATTTCTAAATAGTTTTATCTTTTTATATAAGAAAATGCCATACCAGTGTCGTGCGTATTTCATGTGAACAAGTACATACGTGTGATTGATACATATATGACGCGGTGGTTTTGACGGATAAATTTCGTGTAAATAAGGGTGATGTGAAGATTCACATTTGTTAGCTTAAGTGTAAACTTATTACTATTTCTAAATAGTTTTATCTTTTTATATAAGAAAATGCCATACCAGTGTCGTGCGTATTTCATGTGAACAAGTACATACGTGTGATTGATACATATATGACGCGGTGGTTTTGACGGATAAATTTCGTGTAAATAAGGGTGATGTGAAGATTCACATTTGTTAGCTTAAGTGTAAACTTATTACTATTTCTAAATAGTTTTATCTTTTTATATAAGAAAATGCCATACCAGTGTCGTGCGTATTTCATGTGAACAAGTACATACGTGTGATTGATACATATATGACGCGGTGGTTTTGACGGATAAATTTCGTGTAAATAAGGGTGATGTGAAGATTCACATTTGTTAGCTTAAGTGTAAACTTATTACTATTTCTAAATAGTTTTATCTTTTTATATAAGAAAATGCCATACCAGTGTCGTGCGTATTTCATGTGAACAAGTACATACGTACGTGTGATTGATATATGACGCGGTGGTTTTGACGGATAAATTTCGTGTAAATAAGGGTGATGTGAAGATTCACATTCGTGAATTTTTGCCTTATATCGTGAATTTCCGCCATATATTGTGGGTTTTCGCCTTGTGTAAAAATATCGATAAACCCTTGACTCCTTGGGACGAAAAACTATGGTAAATGTATTTTTTTTTTTTTTTTGTTTTTTACTCTTCAACTGCCTTTTGGCTCTTGGGATTTTAACAGAGTTTTGGCCTCTTCTTTTGAGCGGTTAAGAAGATGCGCTTCCTAAAACCATGGAACTCAAATATAGGGACAAGAAATCATGGACCAATAAATGAAGTCAACTAGAATATCAAGTATTAGTGTACTTTAATTACTAATAATTGTACCAAGGAACTATTAATAGTTCCTGGACAAAGGAACAACGTGGAGCCTTAAAATCGGCTTTGTTTACAAGTCATTTGGGTGGAACGATGGCATTGTCATCAGTTTTGGGCCCTTTTTTCGTCACTTTTAAGTACAACAATGGATTACTTCAGAAGTACATATCAGTTTAAGTACATTTCGTTCTTTTGTTCATTCAATTCCATCATTACATCTTCAATCATGTTATCTTTGTGGACAAACTCGACTGTAAACAATTACAAATTTGAAAGAGCAGTCAGTAAGAATTGAAACTCTGAAAGGGATACCG
>NW_007383604.1:0-5193 GCF_000475195.1 Diaphorina citri | reverse complement strand
TCTCTCTCTCTCTCTCTCTCTCTCTCTCTCTCTCTCTCTCTCTCTCTCTCTCTCTCTCTCTCTCTCTCTCTCTTCTTCCTCAAACTTACAAGAAGTTCTTCCAGACTTATAAATTTTATTTGTTTTTTGTTTTTCTTACTTGAAGCAACCTTTTTTCCTCTCTCATTCTGTTTCTACTCAACTCTTGTCTTCTCTATTTTTTATCAACCTCTTCTTCACATATTTTCTTAACATACCCTCTTACCTATTGTATCTATGAATTGTATCTATATGCATTACTGTATTACGTTCGTTTCTTGAGTCTTGTGTTCATGTGTTGTTTTTCCTATATACTATTCACATCCACATATTGTCAGGGGGATTGAACCCATGCCCATCAGTGTACTGAACAAGTACGGTGACCTTAAGACAACAAGAGGCAATAGATAATAGAAGCTTTAGTTTGTGTATATAATATATAGGTATGAGACTTTGAGATTATGAAATATGAACGCATTCTTCAACCTACTATAACATGAGAGTTAGGTATTTACCTACTTACATTTTAGCAGTGTTGAAAAACTTACAACACTGCATGCTGAAATAACTTTGGAAGCCACACTCAAGATGTCAGAGGAGATTTTAATAATGTTCACAGAATTCCAAGGAATAAAATTAAAATTACTTACAAGATACACAGGCTAAGGCAAAGATAGGCAAAAAAAGATAACTTCCAGAAACCCTAAAATGTTACAAAAGCCATGAAACCACAAGTTCACTGTACTTCGCATAACCATCATATACCCTCATTTTGAAACCCTCTCCCCTTCCTGACCTCCATTTTGAATCCCACCCCTATTCCTCTTCTCCATTTTGAAAACTTCCCACGCTTGCTTGGCTTGGAAAGTTTTTAATTTCGAAAACGTTTTTGAATAGTGAATAAAAAGAAATCAAAAGTAATCTAAAATAGATTGCTCTCACTCGTCGGGTTGGCGGATTGCATACACCATGGTATTTACATATCTGTACAGAATATTTACATAATAAAATAAAATCTACCTACGTGACCAATGTAGGTACCTATACTGTAAAAACTTTTTTTTTATTTCCTGCTTCGACGAAAATTTCAACTTTATTTCGACATCCGGTGGTAAAACTTGGGAACCATTTGTCAGCACAAAATAAATTGGTTTTGACTTTGGTAGATTTTGTTGGCACCTACGTACCTAACAAGCTGATAGTAACTCTGAACTGAGTGAACAATGTACCTACATACATATTCTAGGCATATTTTTTTTTTTTTTTTTTTTTTTTTTTTCAAAAAATGTAATTTTTTTTATTACAATGACATCAACAAATGTGAATTGTATTTTAATGGATATACCTCAACGTTATGGACTTTCTTTCTTTCGTCATTTCTTTCAGAGGATTCTATGATGCTAATTTTTTAGTCTGACAGACTAATATTTCGGTGCTCGCCTATCACACAGGTTTGAATCCCAACCGAGGTTTGGAATTCTATCCTTGGTTATTTGAGAACTTGACCATCTACCAATAGAGCTGGAAATGGTTAGGTGACAGAGACTGCCTTTTGAGCATTCACCTTGCCAAGTGATGACCACATTTGAGGCCACGGTTTGTCCAACGGGTTCGATTCTCACCAGCGATAAAAATATTGCCCTCATATGTCGATTACAAATACTTCAAGGGGTTACTTTCTGGTGTTCTCGTGTTGACCCAGCACCTAAATGGGAAATATTGTGTCTCTTCTCGCCCATCTGATGAGGGACATACATGCTACGACACAGACCACACGCGTCTAATGTAGCAGTTGCTTCATTGCTACGAAATAAAAACGGCGGTGAAACACTCATCTTTAAAAATAAATAGAATGTTCATCTACTCGTAACTCGTAAATCCCATGATATAATGACGATGTTGATGATTCTGGTGCTGGATAAAGTAGGGATGGATATAACTCGTATGTTATGCATTTCATTCCTTTCGGTTCTCTTCTTCCCTAAGGGATTCGTTGGGATTTATGTTTTATTCCATCATCATCATGATCGTGCTATATGTCCCTATGTATTATATTAGCCATCAGTCCCTATATGTATTACCTGATGTATCCTCATGAGTCATGAATTATTTATGTGATATGGATTGAAAAAAAAAATTCTCCATCATCAGAATGTGGAGTACTCGTAGCTTCCTCTGACAGTATGAAATTCGGTTGACAAATGCCCGCGGGGATATTAACTTATTGGTTAGTCCAGATCAGATGGATTAATCATGTCGGGTTAACATGTTTAACTCGAGGGTTTAACTCCGATTGATATCTTCTTCTTTTTCTTCTTCTCCTCCTCCTCCTCTTCCTTTTCCTCCTCCTAATTCTTTTTTACCTCTTCTTATATTATTTTTTTTTGTTGTTGTAACTGTTCAAGACAGATTGCACTTTGCGCTTAGCATTTTTTTTTTCTCCGTTGTCAACATTTTTATAATTATTAGAACAGACATTAACATTATCCTGATTTTCATTTACACTGCGTTAGTTTCCTCCTGTCTAGTTATAGTGATGCTGTAAAGGTGCTTTATTAAATTCTTTGTAATGGTGCTTCTCTCTCTTTATTTTTTCATTTATTTATTTCTTCTCCCCTTATTCTCTTTCGCTATATGAGTACCTATCTTTCTCATTTAGTGCTTTACATTTTTTGACGTGCTATTAGGTTTGTCAGTTGTCACATAAATATACCTACATAAGATTTAGTAGATATAGTTAATGTACCTTGTATTTTTAAAGAAATCTGAACTCTTCTGTATAACTAAATGCAGTCGGGACTGATGAAAGTTTTCCATCCGATGAATTCAACCTGACACAAAACAACAATCATACTCTCTTTCGCTATACGAGTACCTATCTTTCTCATTTAGTGCTTTACATTTTTTGACGTGCTAGGTTTGTCAGTTGTCACATAAATATACCTACATAAGATTTAGTAGATATAGGTAGTTAATGTACCTTGTATTTTTAAAGAAATCTGAACTCTTCTGTATAACAAGATGCAGTCGGGACTGATGAAAGTTTTCCATCCGATGAATTCAACCTGACACAAAACAACAATCATACCTATTATAGCTAAACGAGTACCTACCTCCATGGAAATAACACCAGGTTTTTTCTAACCCATTTATATCTGTCAGCATGGTTTTGTTTAATTAAATTTTTTCTCTGTCCATCACATTATTCTCTCATGCTATCTCGTGTAATCCTGTCATTTCACTCTATTATTTGGTTATTTATTACAACAGACTGACAATGGGCAAAACTGTAACACACTTACACAATGTTGTAGTATCGCGTTTACACCTCGATGAAACGAATACTTGAAGGCAAGTTTGCAGCGATAACCTGCGCAGGCTTTTAGTTTATCTTAAGTAGGTATTAGGTAAATTATACATATTCTAATTACCTACAAGTATTAGATACTATTTGTATTTGATGATGTTATTATTACTATGTATTATTTTTATTATGAATTTCTAACATAATAGAATAAAACTATTGTTTACTTTCCAATGATAAATATCCTGCATGGATATTTACCATTCATAGCACAAAGAGTTGACATTACAAACTAGAAGCTTGCATTTCCTTTTGCACGAGACACAATAAGGAATTCAATTATTTGATAAATAAGACTTGTGCTTCATTCTATTTAGGTATCCGTTTATTTATTTTTCATCGTTTCTCTTATTTGCCCGTTCTGCTTCGTCTTCTAAAATCAGGTCAAGAGAAGCTAATTATAGTAGTATTAGGTGTAGATATAAAGTACCTACATAGATATAAATAGTAAATACATAGATAACGAGAAGAACTCTCCTATAGAAGGTAAGGAAAGTATACGTATAGTCATTTAGGGATCGACCTCTGTCCTTGTTTTATTTGGTCAGCATTAGAAAGTAGAAAGGAACCAGCCAACAGAAACCAACGTTTAAAACCCCTAAAAAATGAGTGGTTATTACGTGTTTACCTTATGATCAAAGGTATATTTTCATAGAACATAATAGAGAAATAGTAGGTATTCAGTGATTCTAATCTACATATTAACAGACGTATTTAACAAGAGGAACTGGGAGTAAAAAAATATTTTAGTCAAATCCTCAAAGCGCGGGGCCCCCAAAAGCGCGGGGCCCGTGGCAGTCTGCCATTCTGCCTTATGGGTAATCCGGCCCTGGGAGGAGTAGGGGGAAGCATTTCTGCTTGATATCTTTATCTTTATCACAACATTATTGTGAAATACATCCTTCTCTCTCTCTCTCTCTCTCTTCTTCCTCAAACTTACAAGAAGTTCTTCCAGACTTATAAATTTTAATTGGTTTTTGTTTTTCTTACTTGAAGCAACCTTTTTTTCCTCTCTCATTCTGTTTCTACTCAACTCTTGTCTTCTCTATTTTTTATCAACCTCTTCTTCACATATTTTCTTAACATACCCTCTTACCTATTGTATCTATGAATTGTATCTATGTATTACTGTATTACGTTCGTTTCTTGAGTCTTGTGTTGTTTTCCCTATATACTATTCACATCCACATATTGTCAGGGGGATTGAACCCACGCCCATCAGTGTACTGAACAAGTACGATGACCTTAAGACAACAAGAGGCAATAGATAATAGAAGCTTTAGTTTGTGTTATCTATCAGCAACAGCATCACGTTGAATACACCACTTCCAAACGGATCACTGATGTTAAGCAACGCTGTGCGTGGTTGGTATTGAACGGCTTACCGTTTAGCATAAAACACAAGTACCTTCTGCTTGTTATAGTGGGGTGCACTCAGCCTTGTGAGAGGACAGCTCTGGAACGGAACTGGTTGAAATTAAAGCGAAAAGACGAAACAAAAAAAGGCCTGCTAGTAAGATAGTTCTGCTTATTTATAGTTTATACTCTTTAAATAGGACTGGAAAGTTAATAGATTATACATAATTCTAATTAAAGCTAGACGGGAAATGCCCGTATGATGTGCCCTATCTTCTCTTTCCATCGTCATGCACTCGACAAATTGTCTTAATACTCTTAAAATAATAGAATAGAACAGAATTATACAATGAAATGAAAAATCTAATAAAATAGGGTAATTTTGTTTAGTTTGAGATAATGGTCAAGTACGATATCATACATATTTCTAGACATGGTCTTCACTTGACTGGAGT
>NW_007383603.1:0-5194 GCF_000475195.1 Diaphorina citri | reverse complement strand
AATGCAAACCATTTATTTTTGCAATTTCAATATTTTCGATTTTTTTTTCTTTTTTTTTTTATATATGAAAAATTTTCTAAGATAAAAAAAAATCACGTTTCTTCTTCTTTCTTTTTTTAACTGTAGTCGAAATCGCGTTTGCAATACTTCTAGGCACATCTATTCGTATCCAGTAACGAAAAAGTTTGATCAAAAAAAATTCCGCTCGGGATTCAAACCCAGAACCTTCGGCTTGATGTAAGATCGTCCCTGCTCAGGCAAAAAAAAATGTAAGATATTTTTAGGACTTTTTCGTAAATTTTGGCTCAAAATGCCTAAAATATGACGTTTTTTATGACATTTTAGAAAATGTCGGTGTTTTATGATGTTTTCCCCAAAAAAGCTAAAATATGACGTTTTAGTATGATATCATGACATTATGACGTTTGAAGGACTCTGCTCATAAGAAATAGATAGATTATGAAGTCGTTTTTGCACGAAACCCCTCAAATATTATACAACTCGAGTGCATATTTTAGAGCATCACAAGTTATCACCTGGCTAAATCTTTAGGTAAATTCCTTTAGAAATGGGCTATTCATCTTGTCATGTCCACAAATACCCTCGGAACTGACTGCATCAGAAACTCACTTGAAATGAACGCAAAAAATCGTCGAGTTAAAACTTTGATTTTTTTTTTTTTAATTTTTTTATGAGTTTTCATAGCGAATAGCGACCCCAAAAAACACAATCCCGACCCAAAGATGTGACTTTCGTTAGAAATTAATAGCTCACCCCTAAAGGGGATTTAGCTAAAAAGACTCACCTTGGCCAGGGTTTCAGTTCGTTCTGCAATGAAGAGGCCGGGGCGTTGGCCCCCGGTCTTGGCATCTTTCGAGAGCTGCGCCCCGAAATCCAACCACAGACTTATCATACGAGGCATAGACTGGTAAATATATTCGGTACCATAGGACAGGGACTTGCCAAAATACATGACGGTCTGAGAGAAGAACTCCAGGTGATTTGTGTAGAACTCGTTCTGCTCCATGGCATTCAGTAGACGATCCTGTGCGAGAATAGAATAAAATGATAATAATAAATAGAAGAGTCCAAGTAATTCAAGTAAAGATAAAGGGGTTAAAAAGAAAACACAAAGTGTTTGATTGCTGTTTTTATTTCGTAACAATTAAGCGAATCCAAGGGCTACATTGGACTCGTGTGGTCTGTGTCGTAGCATGCCCATCCTGTAGCATGTCCCTCATCAGATGGACGATAAGAGACACAGTACTATCCCAACCGCGGATTTTCAATGTTTCCTCTTCCTAATTTGCAGACTCTAGAGTTAAAGGTACACCTCTCAGTATTCCCCTGTCTAAACGATTTCGAACCCACGACCTCTCATCTACCAACCTGATACTGGGCTAAATACACTATACTCTTCTCCCATCTATTCCATATGAGTACAGCGTAGCGGTAGTTCTTCAGATTGAGGTCCATGTCTACATTAACCATTTCATCGTTATAGGTAGCAACTAGGAGCTTAGCTTCGGCACAGGTACGCCTGTCTTCCATGCATGCCGTCTTGACTTGCTCCATGTCGGGGAAGTGCATGTCCAAGCCTTTGGTCAGCGTGTCCAGAGCGCGCACCTGAGGGAAAATCAATTTGTTTGAATCCAAAGACACTAAAACGGATAGTTTCTACTTATTTCCTGATTTTGAAAATTTGGACCGACCTATTCCTATACTCTCATTTCGCTGTACCTATAGCGCTATATACTTATAAGAGGTTCCCTTGATATAAGAGAAAGTAAAAAGTTTCAAAGGACTAAAGTGAATCTATGTTGTAACTCGATTTTGAGTTACGGAAAACCTTGTAAGTATGTATACAGAGGTACAAAACTCCATTTTGGAAATTTGATTGATACCCAATGTATTTCATTATTCAAGGAGTTTTTTGCCCGATTATTGTTCCATACATAATTTCAGAATATTTACTTCGCAAATCATGTGAGAAATCTATTCTTTGTCATGAAAATCCAAAAATGGGGGCAAAAAAAGAAGGGAAACTGTTAAACTCTCACAAGAAAATCTAAAACATCAATTATTTGCGGTAAAAAAAGAGCTGAAAAAATTCTGCGTTTGCCTGAGATCGAACCCATAACTGCGAATATCGCGAACAAACCGCGGATACCGAGAACAAATCGCGAATACCGCGAAAAAACCGCGAATACCGCGAACAACCGCGAATACCGCGAACAAATCGCGAATACCGCGAACAAATCGCGAATACCGCGAACACCCGCGAATACCGCGAACAAACCGCGAATACCGCAAACAAACCGCGAATACCGCGAACAAAACGCGAATACCACAAACAAACCGCGAATAGGTGACTTATCACGGAAGAATCGATGAGGACCTTCCACTTATGAAAATGAAGGGGAAATGAAAATGAAGGGCAAACCGCGGATACCGCGAACAAATCGCGAATACCGCGGAAAAACCGCGAATACCGCGAACAAACCGCGGATACCGCGAACAATCCGCGAATACCGCGAACAACCGCGGATACCGCGAGCCAACCGCGAATACCACGAGCAAACCGCGAATAGGTGACTTATTACAGAAGAATCGATGAGGACCTTCCACTTATGAAAATGGAGGGGAAATGAGTAAATTAAGTCCGAACTTCAAACCTATGGTCAAAATGTAGGAGAATCCTCCCCTCAACCCCCTACATTTCCCCTGACCCCTTACATGGTTTTTGGTAGTAGGGGGTCAAGGGGAGGTTTCTTCAGACCTAGATTTTTGTCAGAGCTCATTCTCTCTTCTGCTTTCAGACTGGAAGGTTCTCTCTGCTCCCTCTCTCCTCTCTGTGATATCTCCAAATATTTCAACATGATTTTTTTTTTTTTTGTTCAACAAGAGTTTCCATTAGAGTATTTAAGATGACCAAGGAGTCTTTCCTATGTAACTTTTCACGAGAAATCGATCGGTGTACATGTAAGGGTTCTAGGAATGATGGTTCACGAAATATGCGCTTGTAACAAGCCAATATCAAAAAATTTCGAAAGTTATATCTACTTTTTTTTACACCAATAATTTACGAGATACAGCCTGATTTCCTCGAATTTGCCATCAAAAATTTTGTAAAAAGAGAACGAATGTGCCATCAAAGTCATCATTAGCTTTTTTTTTTCGAAATAGGACATCATTTACGTACCTGCTCCATCTTATCCCACAACAGTCTCGCCTTCTCAATAAACAACTTCTTGGGTCTAAACTTCTCATCCACAGCCAGAATATTGGAATACGCCTGTTGAAAGTTAGACGCCTTACGTGCAATCTCAATGCTTTTCAGCCAACAGTTGCCTATCGCCTGATTGAACAGATCTGACAGACACGCCTTGTCTGCAAACAATTGCTGAGCCACTGTTAAGCTGACGCGTCTCAGACATAGCACAGGTTCAATGACCCTGCCCTGGGGCTGCATCAGCATCAGGCGCTGGTCAAAGTTGCTGATCAAGTCGGAGAATTCGCTGCTCAGTTGTGAAGGCGTGAGGACGTCTCTGCTGACTGACTCGATGGTAAGGGTCGCCAGCTTCTCAAACTCACTCAGCATGTGTAGCTTCACAATATACTCGTAGCCTTCTCTATACCCAGTGGATGTGAAGAGAGAGTCGGTCAGCAGACGCCTTAGCTCTGATACTTCCTGCTTGACAAGGTCTAGGTTTCTATCACGTAGATGTAATGTTGCTTTACCTATCCCCACACCCCAGTTCTTGATATTCCCAGCCTCGGAGTTCCCTAGGAGATTCTCCAAGGCGTCAAAGTTCATGAGATTGAGCATGGCTTCTGATTCCTCACTGAGTAAACTCTCGCTGCATGTATCGCTCGCTGTGAAGCCACGCGCTATCTGTAATGCTGTGAAGGGTTGGTTAATAGCCAGGTAGCATTGTACTGTACGGCGACAGAATGGGTTGTGTCCAGACTTCTGAGCGAGTTTATCATAACATGCAGCTGCATCCTGATGTTGTCCTGTAGCTTCATGTACTAGAATCATTTCCTCAGGTGTTGGTTCTCCCTCATGTAATGATACAATGCCTTGTAACGCGTCTGTATCATTCAGATGTGCATAGATCTCTCCAAACAGTGGTAATTCTGCCTGCGAGGTTTCACTCGATTGTTTCATATGTTGTTCTAGACATAGTAAGGCACGGGAATATTCCTTACATTGTAACGCTTGTCTTGCGAGACTCAACTGATCCATAGCATTCAGGAATCCCGCTAGTGTAGCACACTGCTTGGAGAGGACTTCAGTTTTGTTCTTGATAATCGCGTTATCCCGCAACCACTTGTACAGATAATCAATGAGACTAAACACAGTCTTCATACATAGGATGCTATCAGACGATGTGGAGCATAGCGCAGGATGTTCACTTTGTTCTGCATGGATCTGTCGATAGCTACTAGTCACACCGGGAGCGAGGTTATTCGCTCCGTTCATCACAGCCTGGATCTCTTCATGTATCATAGGAATATTCTGATCCGATGAGATAATAGCATGGAGTAACATATAAGGTAGGAAGAACTGTAGCGTAGTCGGATCATTACGCATGCTTCCCTTACAATGTGTGAATATATTCTTAGCGGATTCATCCCCTATGAATCCTATCAGTCGCGTGATCCAACTATACGTCCACTGTTCATGTGTATTGCCCTTTACGGAGCCAAATATAGGATGAGGGACATTGGGTTCCGGTACATTCATATCCATCGTATACCGTGATGTGGTTAGAGGTTTCATGACTTCCTGTGTATGTTCAGGGAAGCGTTGCCACAGAGATGCCTGAGGGGTTACATTATACACAGACAGCATGTTCTGTATAGCCAGGGCAAACGCGTCTATTGTCCTCGAGTGTCGTGCTGCTTGGAAGCCAGAACACAGAATAGTCAACGCCTGTACGACAAACTCCGGGCTCTTAATATCAAGCAAGGTACCTTTAAGTAGATCACTCTTGATGATCTTGTTGGGTCTATGACTAGGATCCACAGCACCTAACTCCCCCACACACTCAGCACACTTCAGACGTATGGCTTCATTCCGCTCTCCAAACCCTAGGATCAGTACATCAAGTAACTGCAATACAATACTATGTACACTATCCGATGCTAACATGAGCTGCCGTACCTCGCTGTGATTGGTAGACAGCTC
>NW_007383602.1:4360-5194 GCF_000475195.1 Diaphorina citri | reverse complement strand
CAATCAAAACTCTCCACTTCATATATCGGCACATTCTGTATTCTGATTGGTTCAACGTAGGTAAACAAAACCAACTTCAGTAGTCAGCAGTACCTACCTACTTTGAACTCTTTGAAGATTTCTGAATCTGAACCTGTGAAGAACACGTAACACGTATTCGGGCTACGGGCTAGGTGCTGGGTCATTTCGCCGATAGTTGGATACTTTCCCCACCGGTAAATCGTATTTATCGTTGTATAAAATGAATTCCTTGTGTCTAGTGTTAGTTTTAGGGTTCGCACTTGTTAGCTGTGATGAGAGCAGTGTTTTGGATCTGGGGGATAGCGATTTCGAAGCTGTGATCAATCAACATGAAACTGCCCTGGTCATGTTCTATGCTCCGTGGTAAGTATAAGTAGCTATAGTCTAACAGTATCTCCATCTTACCTACCTGTCAATACATCAAGAAACATGGAACTACCCAGGTCATGTTCTATGCTCCGTGGTAAGTATAAGTAGCTATAGTCTAACAGTATCTCCATTGTACCTACCTGTCAATACATCAAGAAACATGGAACTACCCTGGTCATCAGGTCATGTTCTATGCTCCGTGATAAGTATAAGTAGCTATAGTCTAACAGTATCTCCATCTTACCTACCTGTCAATACATCAAGAAACATGGAACTACCCTGGTCATCAGGTCATGTTCTATGCTCCCATAAGTAGCTAATAGTCTAACAGTATTTCCATCATACCTACCTGTCAATACATCAAGAAACATGGAACTACCCTGGTCATGTTCTATGCTCCGTGGTAAGTATAAGTAGCTAATAGTCTAACAGTATTTCCATCAT
>NW_007383602.1:0-3011 GCF_000475195.1 Diaphorina citri | reverse complement strand
AATCTAGTGATTTCTTTTCCTTGAATCTAGTGATTTTTAAAAATTTGGAGTGGAGACCTTGTTTTCTACTGGGAGTTTAGGGCCAAATCATGATTTTTTTTTTTTTTTTTTTTTATCAAAAAAAGCATTTTAAAAAAAGCATTTTGGCTCAAATGTAAAATGGGTCAAAAAAAGCATTTAAAATGTAAAATGCAAAATGCTTTTTCAAAACCAATTTGAAATGTAAAATGTAAATGTACATTTTACATTTTGCATTTTACATTTTCCATCTTGCATTTTGCGGTTCGCACATCTCTGGTAGCTGGTCCACGTGCCCGTTGTGGTTGTGGATTCAAATTACAAAAAAAAAAAAAAAAAAAAAAAAAAAAAATGCAAAGTATGAGTGCCTACCAACATTGATCATTGAAAAAGAAAACCTACTTGACAGAACATGTACTAGTGGAAAAAAAGAGAGAAAAAAAAATGTGAAAACTAAATTTTACAAATTGTCTTCTTTTGACTAAACTCTTCATGTCACTTCTAGGTATTGATCCATATTCCCCTTGATTATAATTCCCATGCTTTATTCTATTGGACTGCTGGAACTGGACATACTTTTAAATAATAAAAATATATTCTTATCTCTCTCACCAGGTGGTATCATCAAATACATGAAGGCTCAAGTTGGCCCATCCTCGAAGGAACTGTCCAGTGTGGAAACTCTGGAAGCATTCATTGGTAAAGACGATGTGGCTGTGGTTGGGTTCTTCCAGAAGGAATCAGACCTCAAGGCAGCCTTCCTGGGAGTTGCAGACAAGCTGAGAGAGACTGTGCGCTTTGGACACTCCTCCAACAGTGCTGTGCTCGAGAAACAGGGAGTCAAGTAAGTGCTCATTTTATTGTACTCAAACTATGCAAGGGGAAAACTCTTTGTGTAGATAAAGTCACATCTGGCCTTTAGTAGATTGGGAAATCACTTATTACCTAAGTACTCACCTCTAGAAACTTTAACCTATTGTGAATGTCGAAAATAATTTGTGTATTAAGTCAAAACAGCAAAAAATTATTTTAAAAGGTTGAAAATTCAATTTTTATTTGATGATCAAAGGAAAAATGTAAAATAGTAGGACAAATCTATATTTATAAAAGAGTAAACCCTGACTCATTCATTCACTCATACATTCATTGATTCATAATCAACACAGCCAAAATGGCTGGACTGATTTTGATGAAACTTCAAGAATAGCTTCCTTTTGATTTAAAAAAAAAAAAAAGTGAAAAATTTAAATTTGCACGGAATTGTCATTGAAGTATTTGAAGTTGAGAAACGTCCAGCGTGGATAAAACTGGGACGGGTGACCGATATATCGCCGGAGAATTGTCGATATATCGACGATATATCGCCAAAAAAATATATCGATATATATGGATATATCGACGAAAAATATATCGATATATATCGGTTTTCGATATATCGCAACATCCCTAGGTTATTTTCAGAGTTCAAGATGGAGAAACCAGGGTGCCGGCGTGTAACCGAGGAGCATATATCACAGATAGTCAGAGAGCTATACCGGGCCTCAAACCGGAACCTTTCAAAACCATCTTCTATGTGTTGGGTTAGGTTCAACATTTGGCTGCAGCATGATTTTCCAGGTCGGAATTTTCCCAGATATTACAACGGCGTACGACACCGTGAACCATAAACGCCTGATCTAAAAAGTCTACCAGATCACCAAAGACTTCAGATTTATACAGTTTGTCCAGTGTACCTATTATGCAGAATAGAAGATTCTCTAAAAAGTCTACCAGATCACCAAAGACTTCAGATTTATACAGTTTGTCCAGTGTACCTATTATGCAGAATAGAAGATTCTACAGGGATTCGAAAACCGCGAACTTGGTACCAACTTTGGAATTTCAAATGAGAGCCCCAAATTTTTATTATATTAAATTTCATGTACATTATATTAAATTTCATGTACAATCGACTTTTCATTCATTTTTTGCGAATAGTCTAACAGTATCTCCATTGTACCTACCTGTCAATACATCAAGAAACATGGAACTACCCTGGTCATCAGGTCATGTTCTATGCTCTCGCGAACATCAAAACTAACGGAAATGTACCTGCGTGACATCTCATTTCACAATGTTTTTCCTTCATAAATCATGTGGTAACATCAGATTTAGGATTGAGACCATTTTTCGTGAATTTGCGAAAATTTGCAAAGATCACGAATCGACAAAGTGATTGAAATGTACCGTGTGACACATCATTTCACAATGTTTTTCCCTCATAAATCACGAGGTAACATAAGATTTCGGATTGAGGTCATTTTTTGCGAATTCGCGAAATTTGCTAAGTTCGCGAATTGCCAAGCGATTGAAATTTTGCGAATTCGCGAAAAATGACCTCAATCCGCAAGCTTATGTTACCTCGTGATTTATGAGGGAAAAATGTTGTGAAATGTCGACAAAGTGATTGAAATGTACCGTGTGACACATCATTTCACAATGTTTTTCCCTCATAAATCACGAGGTAACATAATATTTCGGATTGAGGTCATTTTTTGCGAATTCGCGAAATTTGCTAAGTTCGCGAATTGCCAAAACGATTAAAATTTCGCGAATTCGCGAAAAATGACCTCAATCCGCAAGCTTAATGTTACCTCGTGATTTATGAGGGAAAAATGAATACATCAAGAAACATGGAACTACCCTGGTCATGTTCTATGCTCCGTGGTAAGTATAAGTAGCTAATAGTCTAACAGTATTTCCATCGTACCTACCTGTCAATACATCAAGAAACATGAGCAAATTTTCGCAAATTCGCGAAAAATGGTCTTAATCCTAAATCTGATGTTAGCACATGATTTATGAAGGAAAAACATTGTGAAATGATATGTCACACAGGTACATTTCAGTTAGTTTTGATCGAATCGCAAAAAAAAAAAAAAAAAAAAAAAAAAAAAAAAATTTTACGTAGAATAATAATATGCAATAAAAAATTGGGGTTCTCATTTGAAATT
>NW_007383601.1:37513-43567 GCF_000475195.1 Diaphorina citri | reverse complement strand
GCCGAGTGCAGTCCCTCTTGAGGACCCAATCCATGGTGAATCACATGTAACACCATCTTGTAGTTCTCTCCTTTGTCCGTCCACTGCCTCACAACCACACAAATCTAACCCCGCCCCAGATGATATACCCACATGCAGTTCCTCCTTGTCACTTTTGAAGTCCTCCAGCACTAAAAACTGACCATCGAAAATTTGACCCGATTACATTACTTTCCTTCCTATAGGATAAGGAAAGTAAAAAAACTGGATTTTTAATATCTACCTCATCTTATGTAATACCCACATGCAGTTCCTCCTTGTCACTTTCGAAGTCCTCCAGTTCCCCTGAAGATCAACTTGATGAGAAAATTCGCACTAAAATCAATGACCTCAACCAGACCTTCCTCCGCATTATCAACAGCCTCAAAATCATGAATGTCCGGAATCGGAACAGTGGCCAGAGTAATCTGGTGTCCAACGGTCAGATGCTGTCTCTATTTGATGATTTCCTCAACATTTCCCATTTGTTGAACATCAAGATCAACTACCTGTACAATACCTATGTCTCAAGGAGCTCGGTAAAGAAGTATGTGAGTGCCATCAACTACAAACTCTATGTGTTTAACATAAACTCATTTGAGTTGAGCCAAGGCATTGACAAGGACAATAGAAAGCACAAGAAGTATCAGATCCTACATGATTTGAACATATCGGAGATGACTAACAACGTAAAGCTGTTCAACTTTGTTGATGATGTTGCCGTGAATCCAGCTGGCTCTGAGGAAAGCAAAGATGTGACAGCAAACAGGGGACAGTCAAGTGTGGAACATCTGTTAGCTGAAAAAGCAAATGAGAAACCCAGTATTAAGCCAGGACACCTAGAACATACTTGTGAAATAGCAGAATCCAGTTGTGTACACACACACACACGGACCAATGGCTGAACCTTTGGATTTAGGCTCTAGGGACCTCAAAACGTGTTTTGGCACTAAAAACTGACCATCAAAAATTTGACCCGAGTACATTACTTTCCTTCCTATAGGATAAGGAAAGTAAAAAACTGGATTTTTAATATCTACCTCATCTTATGTATAAATACCTATCTTGTTTGAGAATTTACCCAACTCTTGTTCTTCGAATGCAAAAAATCTGCTAAATGCGAGCTAAACCTGCTATCTGCTTAATCACGCGCTAAACTATTCTGCCCAGCAGTTGTAGCATTTCATCAGTATATCACTAAAGTTGAGCAACATCCTGCGTGGTTAGTATTTGTACGGGTGACTATCCAGGACATGACGCTTGGGGTTTGTTTGGTTTTGGACAAAACTGCGAGAAGAATTTAGAAAGTTTTTTTTTTCTTTTTTTTTCTTGTGCAAACTTCAAGCCTGCGTTCACACTCTACCAATCGCTTGTGCAAACACGGTAAGAGCTAGAGATTTGAAATTTGGTATGTAGCTGTCAAATGTGACAAGGATGCGACACGAAACTTTTGGTTAAAATAGGCGCTGCGGTTGGCGGTATTTTGACCGCTTTTTGGCGGGTTTCGACCGCTTTTTTGGCGGTTTTAAGCCATATACTGACTAAACGGTTAGAGATATTGTAAATGTTACAACAGAACACCCAAATAAGCACCATTCAATAGGATGAGGAAAGTCGCGTGATGTTCACACCAGATTTTTAAGTTGTGTCCACTCACAGTCGACGGCCGTTGATAGACGAGGTGAATCCATGTACATATAGGTATGCTGTCGAGGCAATGTACGGTTTCAACTATGTGTGGACACAGCTTTACCCTCCTACCTAGCTATAACTAGACTGACTCAAAACAGCTCGCATTTTGGCACTTGGCTCATTTGGGATTACCAGAATTCAGCTGTATAACCAGGGTCCAGGTGTCGGCATACTGGTTTTCGACACGAGGAAACTTCGCTCTAGATGTTGCAATACAGACCCTAGTCCTCAGCATGTGGCTCAGGGCCGTACCCAGTATTTTGTCGAGGGGGGACTTGAGAGTTCAAACACTAATGGACGGGGGGGCCATAAGAAATACACAGAGTGCAGAGACTGCGGGAGAGAAATGTTCCGCTCTCGACCAACATTTTGAGTTCCGTTTATGTTTTTAGTTTGATAACTATGCAGCTAATAGGGAGCGCGACCGTATTTTTTTTATTATTTTCTACAAGTTCGGCCATGCCTTTTCTACAAGTTTGGCCATGCCTCGGGATGAACTAGCGGGATTCCGGAGCGAATAACTGTATAAGTACCAAGGTAGTTAGTGGCAGGATATTACCCTCAGTTTGCTAGCAAGCTACCCACCTACTCACATTGACCTCACCCTCAATAAATTGAGACATAAGTGTGTTGTGTGTTCAAACATGTTCATTATATTTCGTCTTTTCTTCCCCAGATCAAAACAAAGTCGACAGTCATTCCTCGGGGAGCTTGCACAATACTCCCACAACCTCGCCAAATCCTGCCATCCATACAAGTAGAACCAGCGAACAATCTGCCAGACTACCTGTCCAAACTGGGCATAGGGGAAGTAATGGGTCTACGGTAGCACCTGTCTGTAAAACTGAAAATAGTAACAATGAAGACAGACTTCGAAGTGAGAGCGGTGTAAATAGTGTACAGAATACAAGCGAGACGGCAATTGATCCAGATGAAAATAGTGAATGTAGAAGGAGTAGTGAAGAAAATGCAAGAATAAGTGATCAATATGGAAGAATTAGTGAAAGAGGTCCAAGTATTGGTAATGAATTTGGAAGAAAAAGTGAAGGAAATCCAAGTATTAGTGACCAATATGGGAGATTTAGTGAAGAAAATCCAAGTATTAGTGACCAATATGGAGGAATTAGTGAAGGAGGTCCAAGCATTTGTGACGACTTTGGAAGAAGTAGCGGAGATTCAAGACTGAATGAAGATGATGATTTTCTAACACAGGCTGTATCGGTAGCTATCTCCAAGAAGGGACTGAGTGCATAGGAGAGAAGCTTGAACGAAAGGAAGAGAACAGGTAATGTGTGGTAGAAGTTAGAAATACATGGTAGGACTCGGTAATTTTGTGAAGGTCCATTTTTGGATATTGAATTGTAAAATAAATAGTGATGATAATAATAAAAAAATCCCAGTCAAGGTATAGACTTTGTAGTTGTTACAAATGTCGGAAATTTTGACCATTCTGTCACGGTCGCCAAAATATCTAGTTCCCACAAAAACCTGTACTAAAGCATAGGAAATCCAAGATGGTGCTACACAGGAATCGGTTCCGTTTATGGAAGTTTCCTGATGAGAAAATACATTTCGTACAAATGTACATGATTTCCAAGATTCTCATTATTATTTGTTTTCCATGCAATCCAAAATTTGGAATGGCAGAGATTGCCCTAGGCAAGAATCTTTTGTAAAGTCTTGTATATTTATGTACATTGAATTATAACTCACAGTATAAACTAAATAGAATAGAATAGAATAGAATATATCTTGTTTACACTGTCAGAATAACTAAATGGTATATGTTTCCCTACTTTCTACAGCTACAGATTTTTTTTCAGAGGTTCGGTCCTATGGGAGTACCAGAACAGCCTAAAAAAGGTCATATAAGAGTAGCAATTTAAGTAATGGGAAGGGCCATTTTCCAAAAGTTCCTTGTGAGACATAATATCCATTTGAAGATTTTTTCGTCTCTAAAATGTTCAAAAATGGACTTTTACCCCAAAGACCTCATTTCAGCATCTAGAATCTAGATAATGAGTACATCCTGTATTTGGCTCTACTAACGCATATCGGTAACGGTGCTAGTATATATTTCTTATGCCACCCCGTATGGTGTAGGTTGTATGTTGCGAATTTCTTACCTAACACCTCTCAAATTACCTACATGGAGCTGATATAAAAGTCAACAGGAAACAAGTGTGAACAGCACAAGACTTTTCATTACCTACAACCTACCTTCAATTTACTCAAAAAAAAAAAACAAAAATCGAGAGAAAGAAAATCTGAAAAAATTCCCCAAAAATTATCGCTTACGGCATAAAATAGATCGGTATTTTTGTTTTTTGAAACTGGACCTATCACCTATCCTTACCAAAGGTCTTTGACTTAGCCTTGAAGCTTGAAATAGATACCTCTATTTCTCGATTTTACAAATTTGGACCGATTCCAATACTCTCTCATTACTTCGTAATAGAAAGTAAAAAAATCTGGTGTTATTCTCCGTGCTTCCCCCATTGTTTCCCAAAATTTGGCAAAAAAAAAAAAAAAAAAAAAAAAAAAAACGAGAGAAAGAAAATCTGAAAAAATTCCCCAAAAATTATCGCTTACGGCATAAAATAGATCGGTATTTTTGTTTTTTGAAACTTAGCCTTGAAGCTTGAAATAGATACCTCTATTTCTCGATTTTACAAATTTGGACCGATTCCAATACTCTCATTACTTCGTAATAGAAAGTAAAAAATCTGGTGTGAACATCACATGACTTTCCTTATTCTATTGAATGATGCTTATTTAGGTGTTTTATTGTAACTTTTACAATATCTCTAACCGTTTAGTCGGTATAGCTGAAAACCGTCAAAAAACAGTCTAAAACCGCCAAAAAGCTGTTAAAAACCGCCAACCTATCTCAACCAAACGTTTTGTGTTACATCCTTGTCACATTTGTGAACTACATACCAAATTTCAAGTCTCTAGTCTCTAGCTCATACCATTCCCGAGATATTGTCAAATTACATCGAAAATCGCCAAAAAGCGGTCAAAATGCCGCCAAGCGTTGCATCGATCTTAACCAAGAGTTTCGTGTCGCATCCTTGTCACACTTGACAGCTACATACCAAATTTCAAGTCTCTAGCTCTTACTGTTCTCGAGATATTTTGTTTACAGACAGACAGACAGAAGGACAGACAGACACACACACACGGACCAATGGCTGAACCTTTGGATTTAGGCTCTAGGGACCTCAAAACGTGTTTTGGCACTAAAAACTGACCATCAAAAATTTGACCCGAGTACATTACTTTCCTTCCTATAGGATAAGGAAAGTAAAAAACTGGATTTTTAATATCTACCTCATCTTATGTATAAATACTAAATACTCGTACCTATCTTGTTTGAGAATTTACCCAACTCTTGTTCTTCGAATGCAAAAATCTGCTAAATGCGAGCTAAACCTGCTATCTGCTTAATCACGCGCTAAACTATTCTGCCCAGCAGTTGTAGCATTTCATCAGTATATCACTAAAGTTGAGCAACATCCTGCGTGGTTAGTATTTGTACGGGTGACTATCCAGGACATGACGCTTGGGGTTTGTTTGGTTTTGGACAAAACTGCGAGAAGAATTTAGAAAGTTTTTTTTTTCTTTTTTTTTCTTGTGCAAACTTCAAGCCTGCGTTCACACTCTACCAATCGCTTGTGCAAACCGGCATTCGCAAGCCAGTTTGTGCAAATGGCATTGAGCTTGTAAAATATAATCAATGCACTGACTGTTGCAATGAACTCTCAAGAATAGGTATGTAAGATCTAGTATACATAATATGTAGTAGGGCTCATAATATCTTTTATCGTATCTTACCTAGGCCTACGGACCGACAAATGTAGGTATTTTATCGTCATATATATGTACCTACTTACACAGGGGGTATTAATAGGTAGTGGATATTTTATCGTATTTGTTATCACGGGCGATACTCAGCTGCACCATTGGTCATGATATGTTCTTAACAAAGACCCCGTTCCCATTATCCGTTCAGGATAAAATCCGCTCCGGGCGAGAATCGAACCCGCGGCCTAGAACTTGCAAGGCAGACGCGCGCTACCAACCAAGCTAACTAGGCTGACCACAAATATTTTCAACGTCAAGGATATTTCAGGATTTTTTAGGGTAGGTGCCCCGAAGAAAACCCTTTCTCTGTTTAAAGCTCACTGGACCAAATAATGGAACTCGGCCTTTACTGGCCACTAAAAGCCGAGGACCTTAAACAGGGAACAGACCAGTGTCTTGCTGTGGGACTATAAAGAGGGATCAGAGCAGCCAAACCCTAACCAGCCTGGCTAGCTGGAGGTTACAAAGGTTTTATCA
>NW_007383601.1:29456-35975 GCF_000475195.1 Diaphorina citri | reverse complement strand
TCAAATGTCATTGGATAAACTGTTAGATAGTTCTAGATTAAATAAAACAAGAAAAAAAAATGAGAAGACAGTTATGTTCCATAGAAGCTCACAAGTACTTAGAGGGATTTTAAAGAATTTGTTAGTTATGGTACATGAAAAAATCGTGGAGTTAGTAACTTGGACCTTGGTATTGGTATAAGTAGGGCCATCGGCTTTAATAAGCGCCATTTGTCACTGCGACCTGGTTAGATCTTCTGTGACATAAAGTCATAAACTGAGAGCTTACTTGATTCTCCTCTGTTTCCAGGAGTCTGCGTTCTCTCCCCTCTCCACTCGCTCCACATGCCATCATCACCACCGCCATCATCCTCACATCCAGCACCCTCTGGTGACCAACATCAGCAAGACACATCACCGTGACTCCATGTCCACGTCCGGGGGGTCCACCATCGGCACCTCCTCCGTCAAACGCCTCATCAATGTGGTGCGCTCAACGCAACCCAACATCGGACCCGTGTACTCTTCCAAGAAACTCTGCAAGAACTTCACCGCCCTCTGTCTGGGTCACGCGATGATCACAGCGGCCCTCATACCTCTGTACACACTACAGAGTTCCCTTAGTATCTGGGGCGGTAGTTATGCCGTGGGACACACCAACTTTAACATCTATGACGCCACACCATGGAGTCATGAACCGCCTGTGTATCTGATCAACAACCAGAGCATCTGGCAAAACCCGGACCGGAGGGAAAGCGAAGTGGCTTACCAGTTTGCCGATGAACCACGACGAGCCAAGAGAGATATCAAACATATTCGTGAAACAAAGACTGAACGCGATAGTGAGCAAGACACCCATAGTAGAGAGAACACAGCGTATCCTTACTGGATGCAACAGTACAGGACAAACGAAACGTACTTCAAGGTGAAATATAAAACACACAATGAGACCGATGTCAACCAAGAGACACTGAGGAGCTCACGAGAAGATAATGGACTTCTAATAGAAGAGAAAGATGTCAACAATCATGAGAGAAGGGTGAGCGCCAGTGACAAGAACCAAACACAAAGTGATATAAAGTCCAAAGTCATAACAAAACTAGAAGCTCAACTTAGTCAATCTAATACCACAGATGTAAATAGTTCACCTCGTACCAATGTAAGTCATAAAACAAATGGGGTGGAATCCATTGAACAACTATCACAAACACATCAACTGCCACATGAACAATCAACAAACAAAGTGAAGAAGTCACCACCTGATGGTGGAAAGCGAGGACCAGTGACAATGATGAAAATAGTTAAAAGAAACCAAGTATCAGGCAAGCAGATGGTAGAAAGACTTCCAAACCCAATCCATAACCATACAGAGGATGAGAAGGAAGCTAATAGTCTGAGCACAGATGAGGATATGTACAGAACAATCCATAACGTAGACAATGGTAGTCTTCTCCTTGCACTTCTCTTCTTCGTGGGTGCCATCTCCACCATCTACGCGCCGTTCTATGTACAGAAGTTTGGCATCAAGTCATGCTTCATTCAGTGTTACGTCATTGTATGCATCTTCATCAGTTCCCACTATTTCCCTAACGTGTACATCCTTGCTGTGACGTATTCCATGTTTGGTCTGTTCATTGGGATTCTGTCTCAGGCTAAGATTCAATTCCTGGTGACTCTCGCTAACAAGTTCTCCATGGTGTTATCCAACGCGAATGAAGACTTCCTCATTGCTCAGTTCTGCATCCTCCAGCAGTTACTCCGGCTGTATATCTTATCCCAGGACATTGGTGTTATGCTCGGAGGCATTCTTACATTCGTCGTGTTGCATGCTAACTTGAACAACTACAACATAGACTATCTGTTCCAGTACAAGGACTCTGGGGAGAAGGTATGTGGCAGTGCATACTGTCCGGTCATCTGGTCCTATCTGCCTGAGCTGGAGGAGGGCCATGTCGACATGTCGAGTGATTTGAGTGAGATACTCTCTGGCAGCCCGAACGAAACACATATAGATCGTGTTAACAATTTCCTCACCAGCATATCCTACTCCATGTTGCCTTGTAAGGCGAACAGTTTGCTGCTCAGCATCTACCTGGGTGTCACCATCATCAGTGTGATTCTCTCCATCATCTTCATCGATAGGATTAAGAACTCATTCAACTTCAAGACGCCTGGTGTGAAGCGGTTGAGGATATGTTCCATCTATAGCACGTACTTCCGTTATGTGGAGATGGCTGTTAAGGATTCCAAGTTACAACTGACGGCACCGCTGTCACTATTCATCGGATTGGAGCAGGGCTTCATGTATTCTGACTTCATGAAGGTGAGATTGAGTAACTCTTTCAATAACACAACAATTTAATTTCAGGAATAGGGATTCAGGATGCACTTTTACAACTAACGACTTACACAAAGTAGGTCGTCAAGTTTCCTGTAAGTAACCGCAGTTAAATTTACTTACAGGAAAAGTAAGTAACCGCATTTTCCTGTAAGTAACCGCACATTTCTCGCTCTTTTCACGTAGTGAGCTCATTTTTTGATACATCCTATGTACTCTAAATTCTCTAAAGGTTTAGCCACGTCCGCTTAACCTAAAGGCCGAGAAGCGTTTATTTTTGGGGAAATTTTATTTGACGGACGGGGGGCTAAAAAGTTTAGGACATCCTTGGTCCCCCAGTTATAAAACTGCCTCGGTGGTGTAGTGGTTAAGGCGCTCGCCTGGTAAACAGGAGGGCGCAGGTTCAATCCCAGCCGAGGTATTGAATTTTATCCTCAATACAATTTGAGAATTTGACCACAATAATAGTAGTAGCCTACTGCTGGAGTAAAGGGAGTTTTCAGTCCTATGCGAGCAGTTATTATTATTATTAAACTATTCCATTGTTTGTGTTTCAGTCGTACGTCTCTTGTGTGATTGGTACCGTCAATATTCCTATGGTACTACTAAGCTCGTCCGTACTTCAGTCTGTGGCCGCGTTCACGCTCAGTATGCTTCTACAACATGTGAAACGACTCTACGTTATGAGTAAGTATGCTTCTACAACAGGTGAAACGACTCTACGTTATGAGTGAGCAAATGCGAAACCCAGTATTAAGCCAGGACACCTGGAACATACTTGTGAAATAGCAGAATCCAGTTGTGCCAAACAGTTCCCAATAGACAAAAGCAACAAAGACAGCACTGACAAACAATGCATCAAAAGACTGAAACGAAAAACCGAGTGTCACTCTCGAAACGATTCTACGTTATGAGTAAGTATGCTTCTACAACATGTGAAACGACTCTACGTTATGAGTAAGTATGCTTCTACAACATGTGAAACGATTCTACGTTATGAGTAAGTATGCTTCTACATAACATGTGAAACGATTCTACGTTATGAGTAAGTATGCTTCTACAACATGCGAAACGACTCTACGTTATGAGTAAGTATTGCTTCTACAACATCTGTGCAAACGACTCTACGTTATGAGTAGTAGCTTCTACAACATGTGAAACGACTCTACGTTAATGAGTAAGTATGCTTTACAACATGTGAAACGACTCTACGTTATAAGTGGTACATTACTACAGTGGTTTATCTTGTTCAACCCCTGTCAAGATCATCGACCTTCGCACCAATGTGTTCACAACGGAGCCTGGACATTTCTGCCTGCTTATTCTTAGATACGCCTGAAATTTTTTGGGCTAGAATGTTATCAAAATTTATACAAAGAACCATCCGGACTCTCAACCCACTAGGCTTAGGATCGGTCGGGTTCTCGTTGTGGATGCCTACTGCTGCATTCTGAATGGTTGATTAAATATTATCTTTGATAAAATAATCTCAATTTTCTATTAGGGTCGCCTATTTATAAATTTTCACCTATACAGCTTTCGAATTTTTGCAGTATTTATAATTAATTATGTACTTTCAAAGCGCGAACGACCCACTGCCCGTAGAGTTAAAGCGCTTATAAAGGAAAAAAAAAATATATTATAATACGCATTTCTTTATTTTCCAGTGGGTGGCTTTGCGTTTCACGCATGTCTCATCTTGGTGCTCGTGGTATGGTGCCTGCAGAAGACGAAGCTGCGGCCTTCTTCTATGTGGTAGCGTGTGCATGGGGCGTGTGTAATTCCATCTGGAATAGCCTTGTGTTTAGTAAGTTATTATTTTTGCGCTATACCATTCTCTCACAAGCATTATTAAACATAGAGCTGTTTCCTTCTGGTCTAAAACTTCAGCTTTAACAAGTGAAGTTTGTAGCTTAGGGTTTTCTTTTTTTATTGTTAAGTGATTTTGAAGATTCTTTTATGAGGTTTGACAGAGGGAACTGTAACTGCTATGGTCTTATCGCCGAAATCGAGAAGAAGGAAGACATGATAGTAGAAAGCCAGTCGCTCAGAGAAAGAACATTCATATCCCAATCAGGATACGAATCCGTCTGGCCGGGCGGGATCGACGTAAATCAGAGAGAGACCACGTCTGCAGCGTTGGAGCGACTTACACGGCAGGACGACACTACCAACTAGCCATAACTAGGCTGGCTAGGGGTTTTTTTTTATTTATGGTTAGGTGATCTGAAAGATAAGCGTAGTCTCTTAAAATAATTTTGTCTGAATCTTATCAAAATCCAGAAGAAAAAATAAACTTTTTTAAAAAAATCCGAGTCCAGTGAACTGCGCAGTTTTCAGAATCATCCAATCCCAGATACTTTTTTATTTATTTTATTAATTATTAAGATGAAGTGTGTCCACCGCCGTTTTTATCCTCCTCGTAGCAATGGAACAATCAGCTACATTAGACCTTTGTGGCCTGTGTCGTAGCATGCCCATCCCGTAGTATGCTCTCTCATTCAGATGGGCGAGAAGAGACACATACTTCCCGTTTAGGTGCTGAGTCAACACGAGAACACCAGAAAATAACCGTTGAAATATCTTGCAATCGAAAAACGAGTACAAATTTTTTTGTCCATGGTGGGAATTCGAACCCGGGGACCTTCTGCATGAGGCAAGGCGGTTACCACTGGACTACCGTGCCCCTTGAATCCATCCCTTTAATCCATGGGAATTCGGATCGTCTCTTGGTTTTATTTTTAGGGAGTTTAGCTTTAGAACCATTCGGATTCGAATTCATTGGATTTAGATGGATAAAAAACAAAGAAAGAAAAAAAAAAAAAAAAAAAACAATCAAACAAACTTACCTAGGTAATCAATTGTTCTCTTCTGCCCCAGACGTTCTGTTCGACCTCTATCCGAATTACTGGCAAGTGGCCCGTGTTCGCTGCACCACTTCTTCCGCTACCCTTGGACTCGCCTTTCTCTTTGGTCTTACAACGAGGGTGTTTGTAATGCGGTCAAGATTCTACGGCTCACTTGTTCACGCTTTTACTATCCGTGGCGGCGTTCGCATGCCTGGAAGTTAATATTAGCATGTCAAACGAAACCGTTCACCCCCTATCGCAAATATTTGACAACGAAACGACCAATCCTAACCAGTATTCAGGACATCCTGAATTGTACAACGCATAAAAACACTCTTATAATCCGTTACGCCCTGCTTTTACAGATTGCAGCAACCTGAAGCTCACATAAATGACGTGCACCCTGAAACACAAGAATATAAATCCGTACGCCCTAACCGCTTTACAGACCGACAGCATCGAGCTCTTTTGTCGTACGAGTGCGAAATTTCCGTCACTCCTTCAAATACTCTTACGTGGATTACTCGCGGGTGCGACACTTTGGTCCGATCCGTTCGTATTTCCGTACGCCAGGGCGGGCCGCTGGATTGTGGTAGGGTATTACGGTACGCTATCAGCGAACCAGCGAGGGCAGGGGTGGATGAGGGGAGGGCGTATATTTTTGTTTCGAACTTAACCGTCCTGTAATCCTTCGGATGGTTGCTCTGAAAACAGATATCGAACAGACCAACCGCGACAATAAGGGTCGAACAGGTACAGTTTTACTCTGGGCATTCCAGAGCTTACCAAGTCGAGCAAGCTCGCACAATGGAAGCTTAGTCGTGCGACTTTTTAGTAGCTCGGGAAGCTCGGACGCGATGCCGACTACAAAAACCAAACCTATGAAAATCGATGAACCTCAGGCCTTCAGGTCTTCGTTATGAGACCTGGAGGTCTCACACTCATACCCCGTCTGCAGACACATAACCGCGAAGATGTGCTGGCTTTTAGCCCTACATTAGCTGTCAGACTGACTGGACAGAAGGTCTTGAGGCTATTCCGACGCACTCAGCTCAGACGTTTCCTAAATGTGAGTGGCGGGCACTAGATTGTTTGATGATCTGTTATAATTTCATAAGTTTGGATTTTCGGGCGGGCATAGCCCGACTCCGCGCTACTAAAAGTCGCTGAATGACAGCAAGGCCTTAGGGTATTCCAGTCCTGAATTAAGGGGCTATAGGTGGTCGCCCGGATTCCCAGGACCAATCTTCGATACTACAGAGATACCCAAACCTTGGTGAAGGCTCTGCTGGATGTAACTCGATTGGTAAGGCCTTGACCTTGGGCGCTCCATCATATCCTCCTGTCTACTCG
>NW_007383601.1:19813-24166 GCF_000475195.1 Diaphorina citri | reverse complement strand
CAGACCTGTGTTTTCTCATCGTAACAGGTGCAAAATGTTTTTACACTACTTATGACTCATGGTTTCTGTGCGAAGCACCATGATATCGCCTTAAAGTCAGGGGGTTAAGTTATCATCTGAAAACGGTTCAGATCCTCGTGACGGTTGTGACGGAGGGAGGACAAATAAACTACACTCAAGACTGAGTACATGTGATTCACCATGAAGTTGGTCCTCAAGAGACTGCATCGGCTGATCTTTCTTCCTGTTATAGAAACAGAAGTAGCATCTAGCGCCTCCTCCAATGTTGTCGAATCAGGTAGAGGAGAGATCACCCAAGTGCAATCGTGAAGATGCCATCAGCGGCATGAGTCGCCGCTGGGACCCAATCATTGTGGAAATCAGCATGTAACAACACCATCTTTGTAGTCTCTCCTTTGTCCGTCCACCGCTCGTCACTTGTCCACTGCCTCACAACCACACAAATCTAACCCCGTCCTAGATGATATACCCACATGCAGTTCCTCCTTGTCACTTTCGAAGTCCTCCAGTTCCCCTGAAGATCAACTTGATGAGAAAATTCGCACTAAAATCAACGACCTCAACCAGACCTTCCTCCGCATTATCAACAGCCTCAAAATCATGAATGTCCGGAATCGGAACAGTGGCCAGAGTAATCTGGTGTCCAACGGTCAGATGTTGTCTCTATTTGATGATTTCCTCAACATTTCCCATCTGTTGAACATCAAGATCAACTACCTGTACAATACTTATGTCTCAAGGAGCTCGGTAAAGAAGTATGTGAGTGCCATCAACTACAAACTCTATGTGTTTAACATAAACTCATTTGAGTTGAGCCAAGGCATTGACAAGGACAATAGGAAGCACAAGAAGTATCAGATCCTACATGATTTGAACATATCGGAGATGACTAACAACGTGAAGCTGTTCAACTTTGTTGATGATGTTGCCGTGAATCCAGCTGGCTCTGAGGAAAGCAAAGATGTGACAGCAAACAGGGGACAGTCAAGTGTGGAACATCTGTTAGCTGAAAGAGCAAATGCGAAACCCAGTATTAAGCCAGGACACCTGGAACATACTTGTGAAATAGCAGAATCCAGTTGTGCCAAACAGTTCCCAATAGACAAAAGCAACAAAGACAGCACTGACAAACAATGCATCAAAAGACTGAAACGAAAAACCGAGTGTCACTCTGTGGATTCAGACGATGACAATGTTGCATCGAGTTCAGACGATGTAGAAAGCTCTCGGAAAATTGACAGCCATACAAAAAAGCTGAAAACAATGGAACTAGATACAGATGGAGAGGAAGATAATGTTGACATATTCAATAATCTGTTCAAAGAAATCAACAGTAATATTCTCGAACTTAGCAAGGATATTGATGTACTGAACACCTATCTGAAGCTAACACTCAACAAGGAACCAGCTAGTCCTGACAAACCAAGTAGCAATGTGAATGAAGATGAGAATACAACATCAGAAGAAGAGGAAGATGAGGTGAAGAAGAAGGAAACACTGGCAGATCAGAAGTTGAGGAAATGGCAAATCACTCAGATGACAAGGTCACTCATTGATAATATGGTAAGTGAGAATAGGCTTGCATATCAGATTTGGGCTGGCTAGCCTTTTTAGCTTGGGGCTTGGAGAGTCTGCCTTGTAAGTGCTAGGTCGCGGGTTTGATTCCCACTCAGGGCAGATTTTATCTTTGTTCTCGTTCTTGGAACAGCTGCCTTTCTTCTACCCTGTCTTCCTTATCTCTTTGCTTTTGGGATGATTAGGTAAGACCTTTGCCTTAACAGTTAAAATTCCCTCTATCAAACTTAAAAAAAAACTAGACCGTGCTTTTGAGAGTCTAAGGGTCCATTTTCCAAGATTTTTTTTTGTTATCCTTTTTTTATAATTCATGTTATTTGGCAAGATTCTCTTGAGGAAGACCACCCAAGAGGGTTCTTCAGTTGAGTTTACCGCAAGAATGTCTTGTATTGTCTGGACAGGTGAACAGTATTCAGGAGGAAATGATGTCTCGTCAGAGGGAGCGTAATGAGAGAAGTACCCGACTACCTCGTGTAGCCACTCGTACTAACAAAATACCTGGATCTTATACCTACCCTGTACTTACTTACCTATCTATCAATAAGTCATCCAACGTAAAGATAAAACACCTGACTTGATCGTGTGACAGGTGACAGTTATAAACAGAACTTTTTACACGTTCCTTCACGACCTTTCGTCATTTTGTAAACTGGCGATTTTTTGACCTCTTACTGTGGCGATTTTTTTTATCCACTGTTGTGGTTATTTTTTTTAGACCTACCTGTTTATGTGACTTCTTACTTCTTTGATATTACTATAACTTCACAACGAGACATTAGTTTATTAAACACAAATTTAATAATTTTATAGTTGCTTTTTGCTTTTACTATACTTGGATTGATAGATTGGTATCGAGACATGCTTTTACTAAAGTAGGTAAGGTTACTGTGCTTTGTGTATCTTTTTTTTTCATATTTGTTTGTTTATTATTATTATTACTACTATTATTTTTTTTTGTTTATTTTTTATTATTATTATTCGAAGATCACACGGCAGTTCGGAACTCACACCAAGTGTCCAGGCGTGACAAATATTGTATTCGAGGTGTATACGGGCAGTTACCTCCCAAGTGTCTACTAGGGATTACGTTGTAAGTACTCAGCGCACGCTCACCCAATTGTGTCAAATTGAGTGATCCCCTGGGTAGAATTTTATTATATAGTATGAGGTCGTTAATTAAACACGTTATTACGATTGTACGTTTTATTGTTTAATTAACTGAGTTCTAGCAGATAGAACAGAATTCATTCAACAAACAAATACGAAAAGTTAATCAAACAGGGGGTAATATCAATCGTTCGCACACCGTTTACTATGATATTGCCGCCCTGTTTGATTAAACTTTGTATTTGTTTGTTAATGATTCTGTGCTATCTGTGAGAAACCTCAGTAATTAAACACATAAACGGTACAATGCCGTTTAATAACGTGTTGTAATTAACTGACCTCATACTATTATAATAAGAATCTACACAGGGGTCCTAATTTGAACACAATTTTAGTTCATCGCTGAGGTACGTAAAGCCGTAATCTCGTAGACACTTGGTGAGTAAGCTGCCGTATGCACCCCTCGAATGACAAATATTTGTCAACGCCTGAGAACTACTTGGTGAGTGAACTGCCGTGTGATCTCGAATACAATTTTCATCACCGACGAGAACTTAATTTAATAATTTAGTGTTGATGGATGTAACAACTTGTACAAAACGATATTTATTGATTTTAAAGTAGTTTTAGTCATTGTTCGCATGTTTTAGCTGTTAATTTCAATTTTAAATCTAGAGGAAAAGAAGTAATATGGACATCGCAGAAAGATGTCCATGAATAATGCAAGTTATTATCCATCCATTACTTCGATCTATGGATATGCACAGTAATAGTCATAATAGTGAATAGTCACTGGTGGTGACCAGTAATACTGACACAGGGTATCTATAGGTTAAAATCTTATAACTATCACAATAGTTATTACGTTAATCCATCATTAATAATCATTCAGGGCCTACTGGCTTACCATTACTGGAACTAGATAACTCGGTCTCCAGTAGTCAAAGCTAAAGATAAGTGCAGTCATTTTTGTTTAATTTTTTTGATTGTTTTGTGTTTGTCTTAGAATTTAAATTATGTATGGAGACCGACCTAGAAAAGTTTCACACTTCGACTTCCTAAAGTGTGCCTCCGTCTTATACAAGTGAGAAGTCGTTAAGGCTACACTTTAAGGAGGTCACCCACAACTCCCCAACCGAAAGAACAGTCGAGTAACTAGGTCTAGTCATACCCCCAATAGTCAATCAACAACGCCCATTTTTAATAAGGTCAATAGTCAATAACGCCCATTTGTCAACAACGCGCAAGGTCTAATCATCAAATAACGCCAGTTTGTATTTTGTGTGTCTCATGTTCGTTATTGTGCTTTTATTTTTATGACATATCATTATCTATCATTGTTGCTGACTGGTTCTGGACTGCTTGTGAGTTGTTCCATTCTGTCATACTCCTTATTTTATACGCGCAAAACTAAGACCCAAAAGTGGATTATAATGGATATCAAGAGAAGACAATATAATTTAAACAACCCATCTACTTTTAAATAATGGATGTTTGTAGTCATGAATCTCCTTTTTAAGTTGGCTGAATTTATACTCCTTTCTTCTCTTTTTGCTTACTCTTTTAACTTCTTTTTTTTTACCTTTGAGGCCTCCTCTTACTTTTAGTCCTCTTCTTTGCGTTGTTTTTTTTATTATTTATTATTATTAT
>NW_007383601.1:11409-13405 GCF_000475195.1 Diaphorina citri | reverse complement strand
AGGTTCAAACTATCTCCTTAAAGTGTCAGACAACTACAAGTGGTTCTTTCACTTGTCTAATCCTTCCTGGTCCCATCTTCTTTTCGGTCCCGGCAAGGCTCTTGGCCTCTTGGTTCTATTTTAGAACGGGAACCACCCTTAGTTTTGGGGCGCTCGGATCGCTGGAATGTTTCCGTCTCCTTGCAGAGGTTCGGGGTTCATTTCTTCCGCATCCGGTTGGGTTTAGACTGATACGTCGGAGTAAAGAGGAATGGGCATAACTAGTTACTCACCTGGTACACAGTTGAACCGCACTAAACGGGTAAAGGGAGTTGAGACTAGAGGTCACAAAGGAAGGAGAAGTGGAAGTAGAAGAGAAGAAGACTACACACCACTAAGATAGAAGTAATGTAACGGTGGAACCAAAGCAGTCCCTGATCGACAAAGGCAACAACGTCAAAAAAAAACTAGACTGCTTTTGGAAGTCTTGAAAGGGTCCATTTTCCAAGATTTTTTTTTGTTATCCTTTTTTTTTTATAATTCATGTTATTTGGCAAGATTCTCTTGAGGAAGACCACCCATGAGGGTTCTTCAGTTGAGTTAACCGCAAGAATGTCTTGTATTGTCTGGACAGGTGAACAGTATTCAGGAGGAAATGATGTCTCGTCAGAGGGAGCGTAATGAGAGAAGTCTGGTCAATGAGGCAGTGCTGATGGCAATACAACGACATGGCCTACAGCATCAGCAGGATGAAGATCAGGATGAGACCAGTAGTTCTGTGCAATCACCACCAGGAGCGATCCAGTCGAAAAGTGATAGTGCAGGTGAGAGGCTTTTTTTTTATTGTTATTGAAAAGAAGGTTTCAGAAGCCATGACAATGAAAAAGAAAGCTCCTTTTTGAATAACACTGGTCACTGCTCATTTGTGACAGCTCCTTTTTGTAGCAACTTCTGAACAAGTTGGTACTGAAAATAAATAAAAATAAAAAAATAACGCCACTTGGCTTGCACGCCGAAGGTCCTGGGCTCGATTCCCGCTGTTTAAATGTCACTGTATAACTGCAATCTTAAATTATAAGAACAAGTTCACACACTGATCGCTCTATCTCGAGAACCACAACACCTAGAAAGCTGAAATTTGGTAGGAATATTCCTTTTATGGTCTAGGTGTGCAATAAGAAAGGATTTTGCGAAAATCTAAACCGATCCTGAGATATGATCAATTTTTGATCGCTAAAATAACCATAAGAAATACACAGAGTGCAGAGACTGAGGGAGAGAAAACTTTTCCTCGCTCGCCTAATATTGAGTTTCGTTTATGTTTTTAGTTTGATAAAAATACAAGTTCGGCCATGCCTTTTCCACAAGCTTGGCCATGCCTCGGGATGAACTAGCGGGATTCCGGAGCGAAGCGACGGAATTCAGCTAGTAAATCTTATATTATAAGAACGAGAACTCATTCACATTTCACACACTGATCGCTCTATCTCCAGAACCACAACACCTAGAAAGCTGAAATTTGATAGGAATATTCCTTTTATGGTCTAGGTGTGCAACAAGAAAGGATTTTGCGAAAATCTAAACCGATCCTGAGATATGACCAATTTTTGATCGCTAAAATCACCATAAGAAATACACAGAGTGCAGAGACTGCGGGAGAGAAAACTTTTCCTCGCTCGCCTAATATTGAGTTTCGTTTATGTTTTTAGTTTGATAAATACAAGTGCGGCCATGCCTTTTCCACAAGTTTGGCCATGCCTCAAGTTCGGCCATGCCTTTTCCACAAGTTTGGCCATGCCTCAAGTTCGGCCATGCCTTTTCCACAAGTTTGGCCATGCCTCAAGTTCGGCCATGCCTTTTCCACAAGTTTGGCCATGCCTCAAGTTCGGCCATGCCTTTTCCACAAGTTTGGCCATGCCTCAAGTTCGGCCATGCCTTTTCCACAAGTTTGGCCATGCCTCGGGATGAACTAGCGGGATTCCGGAGCGAAGCGACGGAATTCAGCTAGTAAAATATA
>NW_007383601.1:0-5830 GCF_000475195.1 Diaphorina citri | reverse complement strand
TCTCCCTTTTTAGATTCAACAAGATTCAACCTAAGAGATTCCACTTTGGACGTCCATACCTACCTCGGTGGTGAAGTGGTCAAGGCGCTTGCCTGGTAAACAGGAGGGCGTGGGTTCAATCCCAGCCGAGGTATGGAATTTTATCCTCAATATAATTTGAGAATTTGACCACAATAATAGTAGTAGCCTACTGCTGGAGTAAAGGGACTTTTCAGTCCTATGCAAGCAGTATAAACAAGCACTATTATTGTTATTATACTTTATGCCCCAGGCCACTTGTGTATTTTCAATGGTTGTCTGAAAGAGGGCCTCTGAGTGAAATTTTGCTATTTCTTGATGAAAAAATTTAAAGAATTAAAGAGTGTGTTTCTCATGTAAAGGGAAATGTTTTAATACTTGTGTACATGGGTTTCTGTGGTGAACACCATGGAATATTATGCTTTAGAAGTCAGGGGGTTAAGTAATGTTGAAAATTCATATCTCCTCGGTGAAAGTGCCACTGAGGGGAATAATGAAATACAGCTCAAGACCTACAATGAAAATGATGTATTGACAACACCCTTATTTTTTCTGTTATAGATGAACAAGAAGAAGCATCTACCCAAATAAAATCATAATGGAAGACAGGGATCAGCCGAGTGCAGTCCCTCTTGAGGACCCAATCCATGGTGAATCACATGTAACACCATCTTGTAGTTCTCTCCTTTGTCCGTCCACTGCCTCACAACCACACAAATCTAACCCCGCCCCAGATGATATACCCACATGCAGTTCCTCCTTGTCACTTTTGAAGTCCTCCAGCACTAAAAACTGACCATCGAAAATTTGACCCGATTACATTACTTTCCTTCCTATAGGATAAGGAAAGTAAAAAAACTGGATTTTTAATATCTACCTCATCTTATGTAATACCCACATGCAGTTCCTCCTTGTCACTTTCGAAGTCCTCCAGTTCCCCTGAAGATCAACTTGATGAGAAAATTCGCACTAAAATCAATGACCTCAACCAGACCTTCCTCCGCATTATCAACAGCCTCAAAATCATGAATGTCCGGAATCGGAACAGTGGCCAGAGTAATCTGGTGTCCAACGGTCAGATGCTGTCTCTATTTGATGATTTCCTCAACATTTCCCATTTGTTGAACATCAAGATCAACTACCTGTACAATACCTATGTCTCAAGGAGCTCGGTAAAGAAGTATGTGAGTGCCATCAACTACAAACTCTATGTGTTTAACATAAACTCATTTGAGTTGAGCCAAGGCATTGACAAGGACAATAGAAAGCACAAGAAGTATCAGATCCTACATGATTTGAACATATCGGAGATGACTAACAACGTAAAGCTGTTCAACTTTGTTGATGATGTTGCCGTGAATCCAGCTGGCTCTGAGGAAAGCAAAGATGTGACAGCAAACAGGGGACAGTCAAGTGTGGAACATCTGTTAGCTGAAAAAGCAAATGAGAAACCCAGTATTAAGCCAGGACACCTAGAACATACTTGTGAAATAGCAGAATCCAGTTGTGTACACACACACACACGGACCAATGGCTGAACCTTTGGATTTAGGCTCTAGGGACCTCAAAACGTGTTTTGGCACTAAAAACTGACCATCAAAAATTTGACCCGAGTACATTACTTTCCTTCCTATAGGATAAGGAAAGTAAAAAACTGGATTTTTAATATCTACCTCATCTTATGTATAAATACCTATCTTGTTTGAGAATTTACCCAACTCTTGTTCTTCGAATGCAAAAAATCTGCTAAATGCGAGCTAAACCTGCTATCTGCTTAATCACGCGCTAAACTATTCTGCCCAGCAGTTGTAGCATTTCATCAGTATATCACTAAAGTTGAGCAACATCCTGCGTGGTTAGTATTTGTACGGGTGACTATCCAGGACATGACGCTTGGGGTTTGTTTGGTTTTGGACAAAACTGCGAGAAGAATTTAGAAAGTTTTTTTTTTCTTTTTTTTTCTTGTGCAAACTTCAAGCCTGCGTTCACACTCTACCAATCGCTTGTGCAAACACGGTAAGAGCTAGAGATTTGAAATTTGGTATGTAGCTGTCAAATGTGACAAGGATGCGACACGAAACTTTTGGTTAAAATAGGCGCTGCGGTTGGCGGTATTTTGACCGCTTTTTGGCGGGTTTCGACCGCTTTTTTGGCGGTTTTAAGCCATATACTGACTAAACGGTTAGAGATATTGTAAATGTTACAACAGAACACCCAAATAAGCACCATTCAATAGGATGAGGAAAGTCGCGTGATGTTCACACCAGATTTTTAAGTTGTGTCCACTCACAGTCGACGGCCGTTGATAGACGAGGTGAATCCATGTACATATAGGTATGCTGTCGAGGCAATGTACGGTTTCAACTATGTGTGGACACAGCTTTACCCTCCTACCTAGCTATAACTAGACTGACTCAAAACAGCTCGCATTTTGGCACTTGGCTCATTTGGGATTACCAGAATTCAGCTGTATAACCAGGGTCCAGGTGTCGGCATACTGGTTTTCGACACGAGGAAACTTCGCTCTAGATGTTGCAATACAGACCCTAGTCCTCAGCATGTGGCTCAGGGCCGTACCCAGTATTTTGTCGAGGGGGGACTTGAGAGTTCAAACACTAATGGACGGGGGGGCCATAAGAAATACACAGAGTGCAGAGACTGCGGGAGAGAAATGTTCCGCTCTCGACCAACATTTTGAGTTCCGTTTATGTTTTTAGTTTGATAACTATGCAGCTAATAGGGAGCGCGACCGTATTTTTTTTATTATTTTCTACAAGTTCGGCCATGCCTTTTCTACAAGTTTGGCCATGCCTCGGGATGAACTAGCGGGATTCCGGAGCGAATAACTGTATAAGTACCAAGGTAGTTAGTGGCAGGATATTACCCTCAGTTTGCTAGCAAGCTACCCACCTACTCACATTGACCTCACCCTCAATAAATTGAGACATAAGTGTGTTGTGTGTTCAAACATGTTCATTATATTTCGTCTTTTCTTCCCCAGATCAAAACAAAGTCGACAGTCATTCCTCGGGGAGCTTGCACAATACTCCCACAACCTCGCCAAATCCTGCCATCCATACAAGTAGAACCAGCGAACAATCTGCCAGACTACCTGTCCAAACTGGGCATAGGGGAAGTAATGGGTCTACGGTAGCACCTGTCTGTAAAACTGAAAATAGTAACAATGAAGACAGACTTCGAAGTGAGAGCGGTGTAAATAGTGTACAGAATACAAGCGAGACGGCAATTGATCCAGATGAAAATAGTGAATGTAGAAGGAGTAGTGAAGAAAATGCAAGAATAAGTGATCAATATGGAAGAATTAGTGAAAGAGGTCCAAGTATTGGTAATGAATTTGGAAGAAAAAGTGAAGGAAATCCAAGTATTAGTGACCAATATGGGAGATTTAGTGAAGAAAATCCAAGTATTAGTGACCAATATGGAGGAATTAGTGAAGGAGGTCCAAGCATTTGTGACGACTTTGGAAGAAGTAGCGGAGATTCAAGACTGAATGAAGATGATGATTTTCTAACACAGGCTGTATCGGTAGCTATCTCCAAGAAGGGACTGAGTGCATAGGAGAGAAGCTTGAACGAAAGGAAGAGAACAGGTAATGTGTGGTAGAAGTTAGAAATACATGGTAGGACTCGGTAATTTTGTGAAGGTCCATTTTTGGATATTGAATTGTAAAATAAATAGTGATGATAATAATAAAAAAATCCCAGTCAAGGTATAGACTTTGTAGTTGTTACAAATGTCGGAAATTTTGACCATTCTGTCACGGTCGCCAAAATATCTAGTTCCCACAAAAACCTGTACTAAAGCATAGGAAATCCAAGATGGTGCTACACAGGAATCGGTTCCGTTTATGGAAGTTTCCTGATGAGAAAATACATTTCGTACAAATGTACATGATTTCCAAGATTCTCATTATTATTTGTTTTCCATGCAATCCAAAATTTGGAATGGCAGAGATTGCCCTAGGCAAGAATCTTTTGTAAAGTCTTGTATATTTATGTACATTGAATTATAACTCACAGTATAAACTAAATAGAATAGAATAGAATAGAATATATCTTGTTTACACTGTCAGAATAACTAAATGGTATATGTTTCCCTACTTTCTACAGCTACAGATTTTTTTTCAGAGGTTCGGTCCTATGGGAGTACCAGAACAGCCTAAAAAAGGTCATATAAGAGTAGCAATTTAAGTAATGGGAAGGGCCATTTTCCAAAAGTTCCTTGTGAGACATAATATCCATTTGAAGATTTTTTCGTCTCTAAAATGTTCAAAAATGGACTTTTACCCCAAAGACCTCATTTCAGCATCTAGAATCTAGATAATGAGTACATCCTGTATTTGGCTCTACTAACGCATATCGGTAACGGTGCTAGTATATATTTCTTATGCCACCCCGTATGGTGTAGGTTGTATGTTGCGAATTTCTTACCTAACACCTCTCAAATTACCTACATGGAGCTGATATAAAAGTCAACAGGAAACAAGTGTGAACAGCACAAGACTTTTCATTACCTACAACCTACCTTCAATTTACTCAAAAAAAAAAAACAAAAATCGAGAGAAAGAAAATCTGAAAAAATTCCCCAAAAATTATCGCTTACGGCATAAAATAGATCGGTATTTTTGTTTTTTGAAACTGGACCTATCACCTATCCTTACCAAAGGTCTTTGACTTAGCCTTGAAGCTTGAAATAGATACCTCTATTTCTCGATTTTACAAATTTGGACCGATTCCAATACTCTCTCATTACTTCGTAATAGAAAGTAAAAAAATCTGGTGTTATTCTCCGTGCTTCCCCCATTGTTTCCCAAAATTTGGCAAAAAAAAAAAAAAAAAAAAAAAAAAAAACGAGAGAAAGAAAATCTGAAAAAATTCCCCAAAAATTATCGCTTACGGCATAAAATAGATCGGTATTTTTGTTTTTTGAAACTTAGCCTTGAAGCTTGAAATAGATACCTCTATTTCTCGATTTTACAAATTTGGACCGATTCCAATACTCTCATTACTTCGTAATAGAAAGTAAAAAATCTGGTGTGAACATCACATGACTTTCCTTATTCTATTGAATGATGCTTATTTAGGTGTTTTATTGTAACTTTTACAATATCTCTAACCGTTTAGTCGGTATAGCTGAAAACCGTCAAAAAACAGTCTAAAACCGCCAAAAAGCTGTTAAAAACCGCCAACCTATCTCAACCAAACGTTTTGTGTTACATCCTTGTCACATTTGTGAACTACATACCAAATTTCAAGTCTCTAGTCTCTAGCTCATACCATTCCCGAGATATTGTCAAATTACATCGAAAATCGCCAAAAAGCGGTCAAAATGCCGCCAAGCGTTGCATCGATCTTAACCAAGAGTTTCGTGTCGCATCCTTGTCACACTTGACAGCTACATACCAAATTTCAAGTCTCTAGCTCTTACTGTTCTCGAGATATTTTGTTTACAGACAGACAGACAGAAGGACAGACAGACACACACACACGGACCAATGGCTGAACCTTTGGATTTAGGCTCTAGGGACCTCAAAACGTGTTTTGGCACTAAAAACTGACCATCAAAAATTTGACCCGAGTACATTACTTTCCTTCCTATAGGATAAGGAAAGTAAAAAACTGGATTTTTAATATCTACCTCATCTTATGTATAAATACTAAATACTCGTACCTATCTTGTTTGAGAATTTACCCAACTCTTGTTCTTCGAATGCAAAAATCTGCTAAATGCGAGCTAAACCTGCTATCTGCTTAATCACGCGCTAAACTATTCTGCCCAGCAGTTGTAGCAT
>NW_007383600.1:0-5201 GCF_000475195.1 Diaphorina citri | reverse complement strand
TATTAGTTTATTTTTTTATTAACTTGAATATCAGGTTTTGGTATATTTAACAACACACACGTCTTATGTACACACACACAAATGGGAAATAATAATACATTTTGATGGATATTTTGTTTAAGTGTACAATAATTATGTATGTGTATTTTATTTTGTATTTGTATTTTGATAGCTATTTTGTATTGTACCTGTATGAGTTAATTTTTACTGTATATTGTTTTAATTGTTTAATGGAAATGTTTTTTTAATCATAAACGCAACAGAGATTACGTAGGTATGGGGTTTTTACGTTTTTTTTTTTTGCATTATTTTTTTTTTTTCATCTTAATTAAATATGATTAGGTTTTTTTTTATCTCTAAATATGTAGGTGAGGTACCAAAGTAGTGATATAGAAACCGAAACATAAAAAAAAAAAAATATTTTTTGGGAATTTGGGGAGCACTGTGCTCAATGAAATAGGTCCCATGAAAATTACATAAAATTAACTTAGCTCTCGAAATGAACAACCTATGTAGCTCTGGAACTAACAACCTAGCTTTCTAAATAAACACTTGAGCTGTATTGTATGTGTCTAACTGTGACTGTACCAGGTGTACCAGCTCATTTGCCTAAGAATGCTGTTTAGTTGACAACAGAAGCATTGGACTGATGCAAATCAATCAGGAAGGTATTGTAATTAAATTTAAGTTCTAACCGAGAGAGGAAAACCAGAGGCCGAGTCCTTAAACCTTAAACAGGGTGGATTAAACCTCACTTAAACCTTAAACAGGGTAGATTAAACCTCACTTAAACCGAACTTAGTGAGCTGTGAAACCTTGGGTGCAGTTTTCTCTCGGAAATCGAACCGATTACGGATTAAGAAAGAAAGAAAGGCAGTGCATGAAACAGCTGGACAGCTGATCCAACATAAATAATAAAACAACAACACAACAACAACAACAACAACAACAACAACAAAAATGCAACTCCAGACAAGGATACACACATCCTGAACAAAAAACAACAAAAGAAGAAATCCCAACTAGTTTCATTCCAACTTGTTTTCTTTGACAATCACAAGACCAATGTCAATGACATCCCCGGGTGCAGCTAGGGTGGGCGTGGCGAAGAAAACCAGGAGCCCGGTCCCGAAGCCATGAGGTGGATTATCAGGTTTGATAAAAAATGCAGTCACAATAATAATGATAATGGTTGAAAACCAGAAAGTATAGCAACAAAAAAATGCAATAGTGGTAGTAATAATGATGATAATATAGGTAAAACCAGAAAAATGCAGTCACAATAATAATGATAATGGTTGAAAACCAGAAAGTATAGCAACAAAAAAATGCAATAGTGGTAGTAATAATAATGACAATATAGGTAAAACCAGAAAGTATGGCAATGGCAACAAAAAATGCAGCAGCAGTAGAAATAGTAGTAATAATGAGAATAGGTAAGAACCAGAAAGAGTGGCGACAAAATCAATAATGATAATGGTTGAAAACCAGAAAGTATAGCAACAAAAAAATGCAATAGTGGTAGTAATAATAATGATAATATAGGTAAAACCAGAAAGTATGGCAATGGCAACGAAAAATGCAGCAGCAGTAGAAATAGTAGTAATAATGAGAATAGGTAAAAACCAGAAAGAGTGGCGACAAAATCCACTCGATAAATCCGCTATTGAGATACATACTATCCGCTATTCAGATCCAGTGGATATCCACTATATTGACATCGGTGGACTTGTTCTAGTTGATGTTATGCAAGTGAATAATAGACTGACTGGATTAGTGGAAGTTAACCACTAGACCAAGTTGTTGGTAGACGGTATTTTGTATGAACAAGTATATCTTACATATAGTTTCCGACTGCATTAGATTCAGAAGGCAGATACGACGCAGACCACCTAATTTGAATAGAATAGAATATACCCTGCTTATACTGCCAGAATGAGACTGAAAAGTCCCTTTACTCCCGTAGTCTAAAGAAGGTCTTAAGTATTTGGTACAATATTTTTGAATTTAAAATACAAATTTGGCGTACAAATAATTAGGGAAGGCCATGAGTACAAAAGTATCTTGCATAATCCAAAAACTAACTGGAGTAAAACCCAAACTAACCTCTCAATCGGGACGCAAATTTTGGATTCCCAAGGTTGAATCTGGTTTTTAATGCCACCACAGGATGGGCCATATGCCCTTTCCTAATCCTAGAATCAAAATTCAAAAATTTCTAGCCATTCAAAAGATAAAGGAGTATCTAGCAGGACTTCTAGGGGCATACTGTATAGGTAGGGGTGCTTCCCCCACAATGATTTCCACTACCAGCTTTTCGTCCACTGGAATGCCTTCCGTTAAGAAATACCAAAAGATATTCCAACTTCTGACGTTGGGAGTGCTAAGAGATAACTTGCGAAGAACATAATATGAACATACCTACATATCATGGACCTGCAAGAGCAAAAATCCAGGAAATGTGTTAGCTCCACTTTATAGGCTATTCAAAGCCCATTTTGATTGGTCATTCAAAAGTCTATTTTGATTGGCTATTCAAAGTGTATTTTTTGGTTATTCAAAAGGCCATTTTCATTGGTCATTTAGAAACGAGTCATCAGCATTTCCTGGTGGTCATCAAAAAAGAAGAAAAACCATCCTCACTTGACGTCATTAATTATCGTTTAAGAGACAATACTGCCCAAGGACCAGATTGTAGGCCAAGTAGAAGAAAAACCGTCTTCGTTTTTTTTATATATATTATTATTAATATATTAATTGACCGTTCGAATCAAACTGACAATGAATGAGTGGAACTGGTTATGCCAAAGATTAGCGACCTGCGTCAAACCGAGCGAACAAAGTTTGAATTTTGCAAAATTATTATGATGATAATATTTTTCTGCTGATTTCATAATTTTTCAAAACAATAATAATAATGATAATAATAATAATAATAATACCTAAAAAACTCAAATTCCAAATTTGTGTCTAAAAATCACATTGAGGTAGGTACACCTATTAAAGCAGAAATGTTCAACAGTTTTAACTTGTCTTTTAAGATCGTGAATAAATTATTGGTTTAAAATTTGGACACTTAGTTTTTTGGGTGGTTTCTGATTTTTATCTTTTGTGGATTGTTGGTTTTTTCTTTACTAAAACCGGATATAACTGATTTCATCCACTGGTATTATGGTCTTTTTTAGGAAGATGGATGTTCTCACGATTTTTGGTATCTTCTTCAATGATTTGATGTATGAATGAGAGAAAAAGACCAATCAAGTGAAATTGTGTAAAAAAAAAAGGGGGTTATTGGCAAACGCATGTGGGAATTGTGCAATCCCATCAAATGGTTGGTTTACTTGCTTTAGTATCGGTAGTTGGTTTTTGTTTTTAGCATTATTATAAAATTTATTCCATTTACTTTTTGTTTACAACATCATGAACACCATTTGTAACCTAATAATATCTTCTCAGCCCAAGCAGAAAACTGATTTTGGTAATTATTCAGAAGCCACGACAATGAAAAAGAAAGCTCTTTTTTGTGTTTAACCTAACCCTATAGTAACTTAGTAACACTAGTCAGGGTATTATGGTCTTTTTTAGGAAGATGGATGTTCTCACGATTTTTGGTATCTTCTTCAATGATTTGATGTATGAATGAGAGAAAAAGATCGATCAAGTGAAATTGGGTAAAAAAGGGGTTATTGGCAAACGCATGTGGGAATTGTGCAATCCCATCAAATGGTTGTTTTACTTGCTTTAGTATCGGTAGTTGGTTTTTGTTTTTAGAATTATTATAAAATTCATGCCATTTAGTTTTTGTTTACAACATCATGAACACCATTTGTAACCTATTTATATTCTGTGAGAGTGGCATTCAAATGGCATTTGGATTTTGGAAGTCGCAAATATTTTGATAGAGTATGTACCTAGTTAGATACTCGTACAATCTACATTACCTAGAAGAAATTATGGTCCTATCTACATTACCTTAGATAATAAGAAGTTATGGTCCCTAAAAGTACAGAAGTACTTACAGGCATGATGAAGAATATGTCACTAGTCAGTAGTCACGCTCAATTGTGACAGTTCTTTTGGTAGCAATTTTTCATTGACGTGACTTCTGAACAAGTACCCTGAGATTCCCCCAATTTCACCGATTTTACTTTCTATTTTTTTTCTTCTTCTTCTTCTTCTTCTTCTTCTTCTTCTTCTTCTTCTTCTTCTTCTTCTTCTTCTACAAAGGCAATGAAGCCTTTTCTAAGTGGAATCAGATTCTATAAAACGCCCATTTTCGAGAGAAAAAAATCATAAAAAATGCTCAATAAACAGTATTGCTCTCCAAACGACTAGAAGATGTGTAATTTAGATTATGATTTATGATAATCATAAGTTGATCATGCGAAAAAATTAACTTATGCTACCTTATTTTTTAACGTCATGAAATCATGAAAAACCTGGGGTTGTCTTCTGGAATCGCTTGCCAAAAGTGCATTTTTTCCGTAAAAACATATTTTACTGGGGAATTTTTCTCATAAATTGTACCAAGAATTTTAATAGATATGACAATTTGTGACTATTTTACTGAGAGCTGAGGGGGTAGCAGATTGAATCATTATCAGATTATCACATCATGAATGGATTAGATGTTCAGGGGTGAATGTAGGGTACCACTTTGCCCCTGGTTTTCAAATCAAAATAAAGCAGATCTCGTCACCTCGATTATATTTTTGTTTGGTAAGCTCATCCCGTAGTATGCCCTAGCCATTCAAAAAGGGGTATCTAGCAGGACTTCTAGGGGCATACTGTATAGGTAGGGGTGCTTCCGCCACAATGATTTCCACTACCAACTTTTCGTCCACTGGAATGCCTCCCGTTAAGAAATACCAAAAGATATTCCAACTTCTGACGTTGGGAGTGCTAGGAGATAACTTACGAAGAACATAATATGAACATACCTACATATCATAGACCTGCAAGAGCAAAAATCCAGGAAACGTGTTAGATCCACTTTATAGGCTATTCAAAGCCCATTTTGATTGGTCATTCAAAAGTCTTTTTTGATTGGCTATTCAAAGTGTATTTTGATTGGTTATTCAAAAGGCCATTTTCATTGGTCATTCAAAAACGAGTCATCAGCTTTTCCTGGTGGTCATCAAAAAAGAAGAAAAACCATCCTCACTTGACGTCATTAATCATCGTTTAAGAGACAATACTGC
>NW_007383599.1:1473-4985 GCF_000475195.1 Diaphorina citri | reverse complement strand
CCTCTTCACACCCCGAGTGTCTTGATTTTAGCAAACACTTCACATGTTTACTGCATACAATGCATGATGAATATTCAACATTAACCCCTTGATATCCAACGTTAACCGCTCTAAATATTTCCAAGAGAAATTCATTGAGAAACTCTATAAAATTCATAAAAAGGGAAACGGATCTAAAAGTACAGATAAAATAGCAATGGGTTAAGAGGTAAAATTTAATAGTCGATCCTCGAGATTCCCAATGGAGCAGTTGCAAAAGGGGTAAAAATTATAAATAAACGGTCGATTCCCATGTAAAAAGTTGGGAAAAATCCAAATCTAAAGTTAAAATTCCGAAAAAATAATTGTAAAAGTTCGAAAATTCAATTTTTATTTTCCGTTCTAATGAAAGAGTTCAAAGATGTAGGACGTAAGACTTTACGCAGTTTTTTTTGTCTGTTAGGTAGCGCCACTATGCAAGCGCGCTAGCGGAGGAGCAGAAAGAAATGTGCACAAACACAGGTATAGGTATAGGTAGGCTTGCCAAATATCCAAAATGTCGATTCGGGACGCGAATCCGCGAACATAATCGCGAAATCCGCGAACATAATCGCGAAATCCGCGAACATAATCACCAAATCCGCGAACACAATCGCGAAATCCGCGAACATAATCGCGAAACCCGCGAACATAATCGCCAAATCCGCGAACAAAATCGCCAAATCCGCGAACAAAATCACCAAATCCGCGAACATAATCGCGAAATCCGCGAAAAAAATCGCGAAATCCGCGAACATAATCGCGAAACCCGCGAACATAATCGCCAAATCCGCGAACAAAATCGCCAAATCCGCGAACATAATCACGAAATCCGCGAACAAAATCGCAAATCGCGAACATAATCCGAAATCCGCGAACATAATCGCAAATCCGCCGAACAAAATCGCCAAATCCGCGAACATAATCCAGAAATCCGCGAACAAAATCCCAAATCGCGAACATAATCGCGAAATCCGCGAACATTAATCACGAAATCCGCGAGCATAATCGCGAATCGCGAGCATAATCGCGAAATCCGCGAACAAAATCGCGAAATCCCGCGAACAAAATCGCGAAATCCGCGAACATAATCGCGACGCAGAATATTAAATCGCGAATCCGCGAACAAAATCGTGGCGATATCGCGAACAAATCGCGAATCGCGAACTAAAATACGAGCATAATCGCGACAAAATCCGACCGAACTAATCCGGCAATCGCGAACATAATCGCAAATCCGCGGAACATAATCGCCAAATCCGCGAACATAATCGCCATCGCCGAACATAAGTCGCCAAATCTCCGCGAAACATAAATCGCCAAATCCGCGAGCATAATCGCCAAATCCGCGAACAAAATCGCGAAATCCGGGAACATAATCGCGAAATCCGCGAACATAATCGGCAAATCCGCGAATATAATCGCCAAGTCCGCGAACATAATCGCCAAATCCGCGAACATAGTCGCGAAATCACATAGGTACGATATGTACATAGGTACGATAGGTGATAACGAGAATCCAAGGGACCAGCTCATTTTTTTCGTTTAAGGCGGTTTAATACAACATTTTCTCGTTTCTAAAGGTTTAGCAAAGTGGAAGAGCAAACTGATGAAAGCATGACAAATTTAAACAAGTTAAGAACAAATTCTGATTTATAGAGGTACCTAATTTTAAAGTTAAAAAACGCGTCCCGAATTTTTTCTGGGACAAAAACGGAAATTCGGGACAAAACGCCCCAAAATGAAAAACTGAACGGCACGCCGGGACACCCCCTGAAATTTGGCAAGCCTAGGTATAGGTATAGGTACCTACCTATGTATAAAACATATTTATTTATTATTTGTTTTTCGAGACAAGAAGTTTGATGGAAAATTTCCTGAAGGAATTGCAATCGAGGAAACGAAAGGGTGTATTGAAAAAAACTACATCTGAAAATCAGAAATGAAATCGTGCCTACTGTAAAAAAAGGTTTTAGGTATTGATTTATGTTAAGAGAAAATCAGTAGATAAAAATAAATAAAAATTGATACACTTATAGAAATAGGGCGGAGAGAGAGGGAGAGAGGGAATCTCTCAAATCACAAGAGAGAGAGAGAGGGGCGGAGAGAGAGAGAGAGAGAGAGAGAGAGAGGATCAGTAGAGCTTCTTCTGTCGCCAGAAGTTTTCATCGAAAAATAAGTAAATGAAACATGAATTGTTACAGTCAAACATGGATGAAATCGAGCAATCTGGTTTATTGGGAAAATGTAGACAGGAGTTTTTTTTTTTTTTTGAAAGGTTTGATCGAGTGAACTAGAACTGTTAAGGTCTTATCGTCCGGAAAAGGAAGAGAGAAGAAAGACAGAATAGCAAAAAGCCAGCCGTTCCGAGAACGAACCTTATCTGTTTAGGATAACATTCGCCCTGGGCAGTAATCGAACCCGCGATCTAGCGTTCACAAGGCAGATGCTTTAAGTTCCAAACTAACGAGGCAGTCAGTTCTCTCATTATCCAGATTTGACTGTACTATTATCTTGTAATCCACTTTTATCAACTTTTTCCCAAAATATAATCTCTCAATGAAAACTGTGATCCAATAATCTCTCTCTCTCTCTCTCTCTCCTCTCTCTCTCTCTCTCTCTCTCTCCTCTCTCTCTCTCTCTCTCTCTATCTCCCTCCTCTCTCTCTCTTTCTCTCTCTCAAAAACCAACTTCTGCTTATGGAGAAATATAGAATATTTGAAAAGACACAAGGATAAGAGAGAGATAGTAGGAGAGGAGAGAGGAGAGAGTAAGAGAGAGAGAGAGAGGAGAGAGAGAGAGAGAGAGGAGAGAGAGAAAGATAAACGGAAATTTAACTTTTTCGTGGAGAAAAGTTAAGAGGAGTTTTGATATCCATTAAAAATTTTAGGAATGAGGACGAGGAAAGAGAGAGTTGGAGAGAGAAAGAGAGAGAGAGGGGGTCTGAAGGCTCTCTTTTTTTTATCTCCTGTAAAACCCAACGTTTTCTCTCCTGCTCTCTTTTTTTTATCTCCCTGTAAACAACGTCTTTCTCTCCTTGCTCTCTTTTTTATCTCCCGTTAACAACTACGTTTTATCTGATTATTCCCCCCCGACTTTTTTACGGTTTTTATCTCACACTACCATAGCTTTTTCATTTCCTGGGATTTTTCAAGGAGTACAACTAAAAAAGGCAAACCCTGCCAAAAAGGTAACTGAGGACATGTTTTAATATGAATGAATTGAAGTTAGGGTCTCTCATTTACACAAATTAAAAATAAAGCCATCAAATAAACATATTTTTAGATAGTATTCATCCATACTTTAACCCTCGCCCTCGGTTACATATTCAATTTAGTCCACTATACCTGACACCAAAAAAAATAATAACTAGCTTGTCTTCATTCAAACTCCAAATTTAAGCTGCACCCGACAAAAACTGATGTAATTTCGGTGCACTCTTTAAACCTTGGAAACCTCATTGTCTAATCTGGAGAGAGAGAGAGAGAGAGAGT
>NW_007383599.1:0-1161 GCF_000475195.1 Diaphorina citri | reverse complement strand
ACAAATGTCCTCTATTTTTTTCTCTTGTCCTCTCTTTTGTGACAAATGTCCTCTATTTTTTTTCTCTTGTCTTCTCTTTGCAACAAATGTTCTCTATTTTTTTCTCTTGTCCTCTCTTTTGCGACAAATGTCCTCTATTTTTTCTCTCGTCCTCTCTTTTGCGACAAATGTCCTCTATTTTTCATATCGCCCTTTACTTTGAAACCTGTATTCTCTATTTCGGTCTCTCACTCTCAATTTGGACGAAAAAGAAAGTAGGGAAAACAGAGAGCAAAATTTGAAATTGAAAATTTGCGTCCCTGTCAGGTTGAGTTTGTTTGAAATTTTCTGTTTGATGTGTGGCCTCTGTGTTGATGAACATTTGGCATTTGGTGCAGTGAGTGAATTACAACCTACCTAGCCGCATGTAGGAGTATTTTTTTATTTTATTTTATTTTATTTATTTATTTATTTTTTTTCGTAAAGGGTGACGAAAATACAAAATTACAAGATTAATGAAATGAACTGGAATCAAGAAATGAAGAATTAGCAACCTCCTTGGCCGAGTGGGTATCACACTAGGCTTGCACGCAGGAGGTCCGGGTTCGATTCCCGGCGGGGCCGAGGTTTTTTTCGTCTTTGTGCTTAGATTCGGGGTGCACTCAGCCTCGTGAGGACAATTGAGTACCTACTTCAATCGAGTAGCGACTAGTGGCGTCATTACCAGAGTAAAAAATAAGAATTTTATAGATATGTTAGAAACGGTACAGGAAGCTCTTAGTAATGCTGTGATATCCACAAAAATTGTGAAGAAGCTCTCAGCTTCACCACAAATAAATCATGATGAAATGAAGAATTAGCATGTAGACGAAATTTTTTTTTAGTGTTTATTTACTCAGGGTTAAGTATAAAAGAAAATTATAAAAATGGCATTGATTAAAATAAATAAATGAAATTATAGAAGACAATCAGTAGCCATTTACACGTCCAATTGAAATTAGGATAGGTAGGTAAGGTACCTAAACATTTTTTTAGGAAAATAAAATTATAAAAGACTTGTAGTTTTGGCATCTCCACGGAATCTCTCAAATCACAAGGAGCAAACTTTAGGCGGCTTTCACACTGAGGTAACACGTCGCAAGTAGCAAGTCGCAAGATGCTACGTAGCATGCATCTTCAAAG
>NW_007383598.1:0-5205 GCF_000475195.1 Diaphorina citri | reverse complement strand
TTGAGTGGAAGGTAACCACTAGGCGAGGTTAACGCCGGAGGCGTTCTCTACCACCTAACCCTTAGAGCTCTATTATTAGGTGGTCAAAATCTCAAATAAATGAGGATAAAATTTCATGCCTCGGCTGGGATTGAACCCACGCCCTCCTGTTTACCAGGCGAGCGTCTTGACCACTACGCTACCGAGGCAGAATCCCTTTATAAAATGAAATATAAACTTCTCCTACAAGGAGGTTCAGTCGTTGTAGATTCGCGCGGGTTTAAAATTTTTGGGAGCATAGCGTGTTGATTAGACTGGATGTCCAATCACCACGCTACACTGCCTTGACGTTATGTGAGTGTGTGGAAGTACTGGTGATGGTGACCGGCTCCGCAATGGTGGCGGGTGTGGGGGCCTGGGTCTGCGCCGGAGTGGAGGCCTGTGTAGGTGCCGGAGCGGAGGCCTAGGTCTGTGCCGGAATGGAGGCCTGTGTAGGTGCTCCCCAGTGTGGAGGCCTGTGGAGGTGCTCCCCAGTGAACATGTGGAGGGAGTTCTTTTTTTCAATATGCCTTTCTTTCTCAGATCTGATTTTTTCTTATATGAATCATATACGAGTAACTTGCCCTTGGCACACACTTTAGGCATAAATGGACCAGGCTCATAATAAGGTACATAGTACTGTATTGTTTTGGCAGTGTTTTTAGTTTTTGCTGTTTTTTTAGCTGTGTACGTTTTATTTGCACATAAGATACATGAAAGTACATTGTACAATGGTCAATTTCTAATCTAAATCATATAAAATTCAAAATAATTATTTGTAGACATAACATTATGTAGGTACCTGTATCCAGGATTGACTACGGCATTGTGGGCTTGAAATATTCAACTTCTTCTGGTTCTGCTAGAGCTAAGGGAGGTATATTGAAAGGATCTTCATCACTCAGTTGGAGATCAGGATCATCAACATCCTCTTCTGATGATTCTTCAAAAAGCTTGCGCTTCTTTAATTTCTTCTTATCCTGTTTGCATTCATTTTCATTCGTCTTTTCTTTCAATTTGGCAGTGTTTTTAGTTTTTGCTGTTTTTTTAGCTGTGTCCATTTTATTGTTTTATTTATTTATTTATTTATTTATTTTTTTGCATTCTCTGTCAGGACTTTTGCAGGATCATCAACATCCTCTTCTGATGATTCTTCAAAAAGCTTGCGCTTCTTTAATTTCTTCTTATCCTGTTTGCATTCATTTTCATTTGTCTTTTCTTTCAATTTGGCAGTGTTTTTAGTTTTTGCTGTTTTTTTAGCTGTGTCCATTTTCTTGTTTTATTATTATTTTTTTTTTTGCATTCTCTTTCAGGACTTTTTCATTTTCAGCTTTTTCCAGTCTTTCTAAAACCTCTTTTGTAGTAAGAACTTCTCCATAGGTTGCTGCTTTTAGTCTGGTTTGACGTACTTTTCTGGTTGGTGTCACCGGACTTGGTTTTTGTAGCGACTCTTTTAGAGTCTCTGTGAATACTTGAAGGACTGATTTACGTCTGTTTGGAAATGTTGAAGTTTCTGAGGTAGTTGTTACTGGAGCTGGTGTATTCAAATTTGAAGGCTTTTCTAGCACAGATCCTGTTGAGGTTGAAGGAACTTGTTGTGATTCTGTTGGGGTTGAAGGAACTTGTGATTCTGTTGGGGTTGAAGGAACTTGTTGTGATTCTGTTGGGGTTGAAGGAACTTGTTGTGATTCTGTTGAGGTTGAAGGAACTTGTTGTGATTCTGTTGGGGTTGAAGGAACTTGTTGTGATTCTGTTGGGGTTGAAGGAACTTGTGATTCTGTTGGGGTTGAAGGAACTTGTTGCAACTCTGTTGGTTCATTCTAGGTACATGGGTTGGACCCTAATTCGAGTGTTATATGACACCAGGCTAGCCCATGCATCAACCTAAGGATATCCATAGTAATATGAACCATTCAGATTGCACAGAGGAGTGATGTGCTTGGTGTTGGGTATCGAAGGTATAAAAGGGGGTAGTTACAATAATTATCAAGATGTAACTGAATGTTCTTTTTTCCATTTTCTTGTTTTTTTTTTTTTTTTTTGCATTCTCTTTCAGGACTTTTGCATATAGGCGAATATCCTACTCCCACCGCTAGGACGTGATGTTCTGCTTGAACCCCATACTTTTGGATCTGGATTATTGATGAAGATCCTCCAACATCCCCCACTGGCATATAGTTCATCCCCACTCTGACTTCTTGAGTATTCATGGTGAAACCCCGGCATAGAGAAATCATTGGTCCAAAAGTTCCTAACCAAGCTTCTCCCTTCCTGTATACCAGGCTGTACAATGAAGCTACCTTTTTCATCGCTTCCATCAACGCCATAGTTGCTACTTCGATTTCATTGACCTTGATGGAATTTCCAACTTTGTTGACAAGGGAGTTGCCCGTATCATTAGCAGTTTGGCGCAACACGTTATGAATGGTGAAGAACTCTCCAGTGATTGACTCCATCGCAGAGATGTCATTATAATGGGCAGGAGTTCTTCCATACATCTGGTTGATCACCATATGACCCTGTATGAGATATCCAATACATCTGCGGAGGAGCTCATCAGTTTGGATTTGAGGTTTTGAATTCTTGGCAATTTCACCCTGGTTGTCTGGGTCGATCAGCTTCAATTTCTTCGATGGTGCTCCGTCTGAATCCATACTTGGTCCTGCTCTAGTAGACATTTTCAGACCCACGATTTGTTGTTTGACCTTATCCAGTAGTTTTAAAGTTAAGTGATATGTTTTTACTTCAATGTATCATGTTTAAGAGTAAAAGGTGGATTAAGTATGATATTAAGTATGAAGCCCGGAGAATCGCATCCCCGAGTCGTTTCGGGCCAAACATCACAAAGCTTTTTGAGTTTACTTTGCACTTAATAATATCTGATTGAAATCCCCAAACACAATGTCTAACTGGTCTAAAAAAGACTACCGACATGGTTCCTGAAAACCTCCTCTGGTATAACTTATAACCAGATAACTAAACTATACTGTACGTATATTTATACCAAAGACCATACCTATACCTAATGTGCCTGTGCTATGGTTTCAAAGAAATAAATATTACACAAACCCTGATTTAGATCCTGCTATACGTAACACGCCTTCATCGACTATTGCTGTCGTCATGTAAGCTTGCACACCTTCGTTCCCTCCTGATACTGGCTAACCAAGCTTCTCCCTTCCTGTATACCAGGCTGTACAATGAAGCTACCTTTTTCATCGCTTCCATCAACGCCATAGTTGCTACTTCGATTTCATTGACCTTGATGGAATTTCCAACTTTGTTGACAAGGGAGTTGCCCGTATCATTAGCAGTTTGGCGCAACACGTTATGAATGGTGAAGAACTCTCCAGTGATTGACTCCATCGCAGAGATGTCATTATAATGGGCAGGAGTTCTTCCATACATCTGGTTGATCACCATATGACCCTGTATGAGATATCCAATACATCTGCGGAGGAGCTCATCAGTTTGGATTTGAGGTTTTGAATTCTTGGCAATTTCACCCTGGTTGTCTGGGTCGATCAGCTTCAATTTCTTCGATGGTGCTCCGTCTGAATCCATACTTGGTCCTGCTCTAGTAGACATTTTCAGACCCACGATTTGTTGTTTGACCTTATCCAGTAGTTTTAAAGTTAAGTGATATGTTTTTACTTCAATGTATCATGTTTAAGAGTAAAAGGTGGATTAAGTATGATATTAAGTATGAAGCCCGGAGAATCGCATCCCCGAGTCGTTTCGGGCCAAACATCACAAAGCTTTTTGAGTTTACTTTGCACTTAATAATATCTGATTGAAATCCCCAAACACAATGTCTAACTGGTCTAAAAAAGACTACCGACATGGTTCCTGAAAACCTCCTCTGGTATAACTTATAACCAGATAACTAAACTATACTGTACGTATATTTATACCAAAGACCATACCTATACCTAATGTGCCTGTGCTATGGTTTCAAAGAAATAAATATTACACAAACCCTGATTTAGATCCTGCTATACGTAACACGCCTTCATCGACTATTGCTGTCGTCATGTAAGCTTGCACACCTTCGTTCCCTCCTGATACTGGCATGGGCAGCTTAACTCCGTGTTCAACTGGCTTGTACTGAGGCATTCCGCACCAAGTAACTAGATCTGCGTTGGGATCTACGTAGTGTGGTAAAATAAGGGAGCTGCCATGTCGTAAGTAAGTTGTGCTAACTCCATGGTATGGGAGGACGTATTCTTCCCATCATTGGTCTCATTTTTGAACTCAATCTACTCTCTGTCTTCTACTCGCGCACGCTTCACGCAACAATTGAGTTTGATATTCGGGAGGCAGAAAGGCGTTCTCCATTTTGTAAATAAGATCATCAAAACTTTCGATTGCTCTTCTATGCGCGAGGTACCACGCTAATGTTGTTCCTGTGAGCAATTCTGAGATGCAAGGTAATATCTCACTCTCAGTTATATTGCAAGCATCCATCTTTAAGTGTAGTAATTCTAGGAATGAAATTAATGATGGTTCACTAGAGTCTCTAGAGAATTCTAGATTCCAATTGTAGAGTTTTAACTGTCTAGGATTGTTGTTCATTACGATTCTGTAGAGTTTTAATTGTCCAATTGTAGAGTTTTAATTGTCTAGGATTGTTGTTCATTACGATTCCGTTTACTGTAGACGGTAAGCTTCTTCGAGGAGTACTCTGTGTATTCAACACTTGTCTTATATTCGATGAATTCGGAGCTACATATAACAGAGAACGTCGTCTGGAAACTGGCCGTCTTCCATCAATTCTCCTTCGACAACCCCTGACACGCCGAGTAGTTGTAGCAGTCGAATTTTACAATCAAATCGTGTGAATGGTTGCCTTCCGATTTGTACGTAATCGATTTGTCGTTCTCCCTTTTGTAGATACTGCACGGTATTGCTTGCATATTCGATGGTAAAGATGAAGCTGAATGGTTGCCTTCCGATTTGTACGTAATCGATTTGTCGTTCTCCCTTTTGTAGATACTGCACGGTATTGCTTGCATATTCGATGTCGAGATCAACGTGACGACGTATTTCGTATTTGCTTTTGAAAATAGGAAATTTATCACAATGGTCGTTGTAATCGCCGACGACAATTTTACGCCTTCTTTCAATTTGTTCTTCAACAACGATGTTTTGAACATGCACGCAGGTCCCGTCAACACTTTGAACACC
>NW_007383597.1:0-5206 GCF_000475195.1 Diaphorina citri | reverse complement strand
ACTCCTGGCTAACTAGGCTTGCTGAGCTCAAAATAAATAGCTTACCCATAATCTTATATTATAAAATCAAGATCCATTAACATTTCACACACTGATCGCTCTATCTGAACCACAACACATAGAAAGCTGAAGTTTGGTAGGAATATTCCTTTTATGGTCTAGGTGTGCAATAAGAAAGGATTTTGCGAAAATCTAGTGTCTGATAGTTTTCTCATTCGATTCTATTTCCATGTTTCAGTTTCTGATGTGGACCAAAAAACAATGAGGACCCAATAGTGATCCAGGGTTAGTGACACCTGGGATTTAGCTGTCTTCTGGCCATCCCCCCAGGGACCTTCAGTGCAAATCCTAAAGTGCAATCATTAAAATAATAGAAATCTCTTAAATATTGATAAATTCAATCTAATAAAATAATACACATAGAAGTAAATACAATCATTGAAATTTAACAGTAAATTTGAGAAAAGTCAAGAATCTCATTTCTAAATTCGAAAACCATGACAGGTAATAGACAGTAAAATTAAGACAGTAATAGAAAGCCCCTTAATAATGTTGTTGCGAAAAAAACACGGGTGAGCTTTACAAGTTTATTTAAATTCTAATTCGCGATAGACGACTTTTTTTTTTCTGCAAAATCCACTCTTTTTTGACAGCATTTAAGTAACAAGTTGACACGAGACTTTTGCTGGATTTTTTTCGCGCGTTAGACACAATTAAGGACATTTTTTTTTTGTCTCTTCATGAATAAGTTTTGGGAATATTTCAAAGCCTATAAAACGAGAAAAAGACTTTGGGCAGTAAAAAAAGTATGCAACCTTGAAGGAGCTACTTAAATTTTCTCGAAAAAATTTCGCCCGCGGCGCTGTCATTTTGTGTTCTATAGAAATGGATTGGGGGGAATAACTATACTCGTCTTTTTTACACGTATTTAATTACATAAAAAACTGACACATGACAAGCTACAGGTTACATACTTACTGAAAAGTTTCGCCTGCGTCCCTGAAGATTACACCTTTGACAAGTCTGCTTCTCTTACTATTGTAGACCAAAATCCTCAAAAAATTCGCCTGCGGCGATATTCAATAATTATGTTATAGATCACATAGAGGTGGTTTCTGAGGATTTCTATTGATGAACGAACAGTGGATTATAGTTTATTAATACCTACTAGTTTATGTTTTAGCACTTTACAATTCAAAATCACAAGTTAAAATGACAAAAAAGCAAAAAACCATCTATCAAATCCTCGATTTCCAGGCTTTCAAAATCAGAAATCTTTCTGTAATCCAGACTTATCTTACAACAAAAATATCCGTAATCTTGTTTTAAAATGTCAACACAAGCACCACAGTCTACCACAGAGGTAATTTTGCGTCTACGCTCAGCTGTAATCCAGGCTTCGCTTAACTCGTAAGATAACCTTGACACTTTACTTCAGGGTCATATTTCTCGCTTCGTCTGATCGAGAGTGCGTTTTATTATACCGATAAGGGACAGTTCTCCCTAATCGGGATCGTAATCTGGTTTTAAAATTTGGCCCTTAGTGTTAAATGAGTGTATGCAATGGTAATAGAGGGGGAGAGTGGGAGGATAAGGTAGAAAGAGGAAGGAGGAAGAGAGATAGTGAGAGAGAGAGATATAAAGAAGAGGGAGAGAGTGAGAGGAAAACTGAAAAGGCTGAGAGAGAGAGAGAGAGATGTAGATTGTAGAATATATTATTAATAATAAATAAAATATATTAGGGCATTTTGAGCATATACATTTTGAACCATCTTGGAGGTTTTCATCGGAGCCAGGTTATCCATAGGAGAAGAAGACGAATAAGGAGGAGAGGACGCGAAGACGATGAAAACGACTAAGGAGAAGAAAAAGAAGAAGGAGGAGGAGGAGAAGAAGAAGAAAAAGAAGAAGAGGAAGAAGAAAAAAATGAAAAAAAGGAGAAGACGACGGAAAATTAGAACAAGAAAACGAAGAAGTAACAGGACAAGAAGAATATGTAATAAAAAGAAGGAGGAAAAAGAAGAAGACGAATAAGGAGGTGAAAGAGAAGAACAATAAGAAAATGACGGAGAGGAAGAAACAAAGAAGAAGGAGAAGGAACAATAAGAATTAAAAAAAAACTTGAAGTATAAAATTAGTCGAAAATAGGAAAAAATAATACAATGATTACAAAATTCCCTCCTCCCTTCTCTCTCCAATCTCGGGGATTTCAGCTCTTTTATTTCTCCCATATTGAATGGGGAGGGGGAGAGGGAAGAGAGGAAAAATTGAGAGAATTTTTTGTGTGCCTCATGAGAACGTTAACTGGATTTGAAAGTGAAATTCCAAAAGGTAATGTTTGGATTTCGTCAAAAGTGGGACTTTTTTTTTCATTTTATTTTACCCACTTTAACAATTTCTTGTCCTTCGTGGGGCAATCTCATTTTTGAACCACTTCCATAGTTCCATCGGATGAATATTACGAACAATGTTGTTTGTTTCCGGAGATAAAGGATAGAATTGAATTTAATTCAATATTTGGTGGGCCTACATAGGCCCCGTTTTGCTGACGGTGCCCCACACACACCTTATTCCTTTCCACTCCGAACCTGGTTCTTTTCTCATTTTGAGCTTTTTTTACTTTCTATTACTTATCTACTACAGTTTTGACTTGGTAATGCATTAGGCAGGGGGGACCTGGACAGTATTTTAGGTGGGATGATAGTATTTGTTTGTTCCATAGTTACAATGTTTTCTGTTTTCCAATTGTAAAGCAATGTTCATCTGAATCAACCTCTGTGGACTTTGCATCTGGAGGTTTGTGGTTCGAGTCCAAGTCAAGCCAGAAAATTTCAACAAGGCGTATGAACCAAGGAACAACATTTTGTGCCGAGCATTCAGATGCTTGGCAAAATAATGTTGAAAATCTGTACACAAAGTACAGTTGAAATCCTTGTTTTTTTGTCGACTTTTTAATAGGTATACCTAGTGCCTACTTAAAAGTGTACCTATAATACCTACATGTTTACTACCTAATTAAATGCTACTAAAGTCAAGGTACCTACCTACCTATAGAAACCACTACAATTCACTACATAATTACTATAAAATTTTAAAGGTCAAGGTCTTTCTATTATACATTAGTGCCTTTAAAAGTCTCGGTAGTCCTTGACCGTTTCTTACCCTTGTCTAAATCCCCTCCCCTTTCTTCCTCTTTTGACTTTTCCTAACCTCCCCCCCCTGATTTCCCCTTACCCTCTCTTCCTAGTTTTGACCCCCCCCCTTTTTCCTACCCTCCCCCCCCTGATTTCCCCTTACCCTCTCTTCCTAGTTTTGACCCCCCCCCTACCCTCTTCTTCCATCTTTTTGCTTTTCTCCTACCTCCTCTTCCTTCTTTCTATTCACCCCCTCTTTCTCTCGCTCTCTTTCTCTCTCTTTCTCTCTCTCTCTCTCTCTCTCTCTTTCTCTCTCTCTCTCTCTCTTTGAAATAAAATAGTATCCTTTCCTTTTGACTTATGAACTGAAAACTTCCGGACTTCGACATTTTTGTTCTCCCTCAAAGGTCATGATTGCATACGCTTTCCATTTCCTCCGCTAGAGAGCGGTACGAGTATCATTTCCTCGTATGATCAATACACAGGTGTGCGTATAGGTTTTTACAGGTGTTTGGTTTAAGGTTTAAGTCTGAGATCATAAAATGCGGCCATCTGGTAAATCGTAGGTACAAGAAAGAAGACTGAAATGGTTTGGGCATGTGGAACTTGGAAAACCCCTAGGGGCTATTGGATGGGGAAGAAATGATAAAGAAAAACCCCTAAAAAATATTTTTCATTCCCTCTCCCTCCCTTTCTCCCTTATCGCCAAAAAACCGATATGAATATTATCGGTCTCTCTTTCCCTTCCCTTCGTTTCTCTCCCTCCCCCTTCGCTTTCTCCCTCCCTCTCCTTCCTCTGACCTGACTCGAAAAGAAGGAGAAGAAGAAAATGGAAGTTTCGGTTGGTTGAGGAGTTTTTTTTTCTACTGACAAAGATTTATTTTTTTAAATGTGTTGAAAATATGTAAATTTCGAAGGGAGTCTTATGCCATAGGCTATAGTGGGTGAGTGTAGTGGTAAGTTAACTTTAGACTAGGGAAAGTTAGGAAGCCAGAAAAATCAAAGGCCTGGTTTTTCGAACTTTCATACCATCAGAAAGAACGGTAAAGATTGAATTTTTTTTGTAACAATAATTTAGCTCTCTCTCAGCCTAGTTCTCTTGAATGTAGCTTTTTCTGAGCCTATAGTTCTCTAGATCGTGGGTCGCCGAACTTTTTCGTAAACAGATGAGGTTCGTTCTCGAAACTGCTGGCTTTCTTCTATGCCTATGCTGTCCTCCTCTCTTCGAAGACCTCCGTTGGTGTAGGTCCCTCTATCAAACCTCTTTTTTTTACCTTCTTTTTACTTTTTTTTAAAAATCATTCATTGTATAGTAAGGTATGTCGGGAATTTTATATTATTACATTTTGTTTCATACGTTCCACCAGATTTTCTACTCTGACGTACAGTCGTATATAATGAAAAGGCATATTATTATCCATTCATTTTCATTAGGCAGCTACGAGGCGGTGACTTTATGGCGTTCCCCGCCACCACCCTTTATTTTAATACGCGGCGTGGCTTTTTTTATGTTTTTTAATAACTCGCACCGAATGAATTATTGCTGGTAGGCACCTAGAAGTATTTGGATTTGGAATGTAGAGATGGAAATGAAAAGGGCCGCGTTTTGGTGTCTGGACCTAATACCCTGCTAGTTGGATACTTCTGTCGCTGGGCTTTTGATTAAATATTTGCCTCCTTTTTTGTGTGCGGAGAGAAAGAGGGAGAGATGAGCCAAAATGATACATAAAATTGTAAAATACAACTCACTTTTGCTCAGTTGTTAGTATGGTGAACTTCGAATCCGGAGGTCGCTGGTTCGAGTCCAAGTCACGCACATATTGTTTGTTTCTCCAAGCTTGCTTCTCCATTGCTGTAGTGTAGATCTGTAGATAGTAAACGTCAATAATCCTGAAACACAAGGTTGAAATGGCAATCAATGTATGGTAGGTACCTAATACCACCACTGAATTTTTTTTTTCTCTTATACTCTCTCAAAGAAAGCTGCTCGCCAGCCGTCTGCCTTGTAAGCGCTAGGCCGCGGGTTCGATTCCCGCCCGGGGCGGATTTTATCCTGATGGGATAATGTTCGT
>NW_007383596.1:0-5208 GCF_000475195.1 Diaphorina citri | reverse complement strand
AATTTCGCTTAGTGGTAAAATTGTACAGCAAAACAAAAGTTTCTTCTTTTTTTTACTTTCCTTATCCTATACCTATAATGAGGACAGTAATGTAGGTATTCGATGGTCAGTTCCCTTTATTTAGAGTGCATTGACCATGTTCCCGTTTTCCGCGATTTGTTCGCGGTATCCGAATATTTGGGTTCATTCAAAGTTTCACTCAAAGAAGAAAACGAAATTTAAACGAACCTAACCAAACACACTTTTGAGTGCACTCGAAGTTTCACTAAATTAACTAAAAAATAAAACTAAATTTTTAGACAAAGATGCAACTCGAAACTTTTGGTTAGGATCGGTGCAGCGGTTGACGTTATTTCGGCAGCTTTTTGACCGCTTTCGGCTCTCCTGAATCATTAGGATAAGGAAAGTCGTGTGATGTTCACCCCAGATTTTTTCTGTTGGGTTGCTAAAAAAAAGTTGACTGGATTTTTAGTTTCTATGGATACTTTTTTTACCTTCTTATTTTGCTGACTCGAATCCCCGCTAATGAAAGTTCGGTTTAATCAAGGTTTAATGGAAGTTGCTAACAAGTTACAAAAGGAACAAAATGAATTTTGTCGAAAAAAAAAGACCTGACCTTTGCCCAACCCGACCTTTTGCGGTTGGGCCTTTTTGAATCATGTTTCTAAGCAAAAGGGAAGAGTGGAGATAAGGGAGGAGAAGAAAGGAAGAGGACGAAAAGCTAATTTCACCACAATTTCCTTTATACTAAGCTTCAAAATTTCGCTTAGTGGTAAAATTGTACAGCAAAACAAAAGTTTCTTCTTTTTTTTACTTTCCTTATCCTATACCTATAATGAGGACAGTAATGTAGGTATTCGATGGTCAGTTCCCTTTATTTAGAGTGCATTGACCATGTTCCCGTTTTCCGCGATTTGTTCGCGGTATCCGAATATTTGGGTTCATTCAAAGTTTCACTCAAAGAAGAAAACGAAATTTTGAGACAAAGATGCAACTCGAAACTTTTGGTTAAGATCGGTGCAGCGGTTGACGGTATTTCGGCAGCTTTTTGACCGCTTTCGGCTCTCCTGAATCATTAGGATAAGGAAAGTCGTGTGCTGTTCACACCAGATTTTTTCCGTTGGGTTGCTAAAAAAAAGTTGACTGGATTTTTAGTTTCTATGGATACTTTTTTTACCTTCTTATTTTGCTGACTCGAATCCCCGCTAATGAAAGTTCGGTTTAATCAAGGTTTAATGGAAGTTGCTAACAAGTTACAGACAAAAGGAACAAAATGAATTTTGTCGAAAAAAAGGACCTGACCTTTGCCCAACCCGACCTTTTGCGGTTGGGCCTTTTTGAATCAAGTTTCTAAGCGAGGATATTCACTCAAAACAGATTGGAAGGGCTCAGGCATCTTTTATGAAAGGGATATAGGAGAGAGAGAAGAAAAGAAAATGAATTTTGTCGAAAAAAAGGACCTGACCTTTGCCCAACCCGACCTTTTGCGGTTGGGCCTTTTTGAATCATGTTTCTAAGCGAGGATTTTCACTCAAAACAGATTGGAAGGGCTCAGGCATCTTTTATGAAAGGGATATAGGAGAGAGAGAAGAAAAGTGTATATAGAGGGGAGGATGAAAGAGAGAAAGATTGAGGGAAAATAGAGAGAAAGAGAGAGAGAGAAAGAGAGAGAGAGAAAGGGGGTAGTTCAAAGATCTCAAAATCCAATCTTCTGATACTTGTCTTTGGTTTTTCCTTTTTCTCCTCTCTCTCTCTCTCTCTCTCTCTCTCTCTCCCTCTTCGAAATAACCTAAGATACTTTATCATCCCTAGAGAACGATAAATTTCAGTTGGAAGGAGACAGAAAAAAAAATGAGCAAAGTAGAGAGATAGAGAGAAAAAAATGAAAGATTGAAAGCTGGGTGATGGGAGAGAAGGGAAAAAAGAGGGCGAGAGAGAGGGAGAGAGGAGAAGGGGAGAGAGAGGGAGGGGGAGAGAGAGAGGAGGATGCTGAATAGAAATTTGAGATTTCTTTTATTCTTCATTTCTATTTTTTGTTAAAAATGGAACCTCATTAACATTACCAATGTTTTCTCTATTTATTTACCTACCTACGTTTTTGTTCGTTTCATCTTCTCATTCCTTGTAACTTTTATTAATTTTATCTCTCAGCTTTCTAAGGAAGTAAAGGGACAGTTCAGTCTTTTTCTGGTAGTGAAAACATTGTTTTATTTTATTCATTCAAATTGTCATTGTTTTTTCCAAGTCTAATATTTCTCGTAATGCCTTAGCGTTTTCCTTTCTGAGCTCCATGAGTTTATTGAGCAAATCTGCTTCATCTTCTTCATTATTGTCAAAATCATGGAGAGTGCTGACATCCATCTTGTCCTGAAAACATGATAAAGACACTTTAGATAATTTTTTAGGTAGATTATGTGGATGGGTTTGTCTAAAGTCTCAAACTATGTTTATGCATCATTGTCAAAATCATGGAGAGTGCTGACATCCATCTTGTCCTGAAAACATGATAAAGACACTTTAGATAATTTTTTAGGTAGATTTTGTGGATGGGTTTGTCTAAAGTCTTAAACTATGTTTATAATTATGTATTTATTGATGCTCTGGATAATCATTTCGTGATGGCCAAGACCATTTCGCTACCATTTATTTTTTCAAGTACCTAACCAAAAGGATATTGGTTAACTTTAGTACCGTTTACTACTGTCCAATAGTTAAGCGACTGTGGCCCCTTGGAGCTAGTAGATAATTGCTAGTCAGAAATTTGACAACGGTTTTGTTGGAGTGACTTCTAGCATTTTTCATTATTATTTTATCTTTGTTTTGCATTTAGTGCTTGGCGCAAGTGCATTATTATATTCTCTCTCTCTCTCTCTTCTCAGAACTAGCTATTGCAGGTGCAGAATCAGGTATTGTAGGTACAGAATTTCATTTTCTCTCTCTCCCTCTTTCTCTCTCTCTCTCTCTCTTTCTCTCTCTCATGTTTCCTCCTCAGAACTAGCTATTGTAGGTAGGTACAGAATCAGGTTGGTATTGTAGGTACAGAATTTCATTTTCTAGAATTTCAAAGTATGGCGATGACCTGAATATTTCAAAGTCGACTGACGACTTTTGTTTCGATTAATATTTTATATGTTATCCTTCTTACCTTTCTATCTGTCTCCCAATTATCTTCTCTCTTCTCCATCTTCTTCCCTTGTCTCTCCCTCCCTCTATGCCATCTCCTTTCTCACTCTTCCCTGTATCTCTCTCCCCCTCATTCTTTCCCTGTTTTTCTGTCCCTTTTTATACACTTCTTTCTCTTCATTATCATTCCTCGAAAATATTCGTTGGAAGGATTTTGCCCTGAAGGCTTGAAGCTGAAGTGGTAAAGTGAGAGAACAGTAAGACAATGTAAGGATTAAGTCTCTCTCTCTCTCTCTCTCTCTCTCTCTCTCTCTCTCTCTCTGTCCCTCTTTCTCTCCTTTTTTCCCTTTTCTCTCTTTCTCTCCCCCTCTTTCGCTTTTGTCTTTCTCTCTCTTACTCCCACTGCTGTTATACTGGTAGTTATGTTCACATTCTCACACAGAACTCAAGTGGTATAGCTTTGACATCTCCACTAATTTTCTCCTGTACTTAGCTGTGGCACTTGAAATGGTAGTTTTTGTGTTTCCACAAATTGACTTCATTTTCTTTGCTACGACGCTATAACGTGACGTTGTAAAATTTAACGGTGGTTCTGACATCTCCACTCATTTCTACTATTTTCTAGACATTTAGGTAAGTGGGTATGTACTCTATACGTTATAATGATATAAATTGCAGTTATTTAGGATCTCCATTAGTCTTCACCACTTTGTTTAATGTCTTCCCTCTCCTAGTTTGGTTTGGTAGTTGTGACATCTCCACCAATTTGCACCAATAATAAAATATTGTTTGTCCCGTCTAAAACTTCTATGTTATCGAACGGTAAACAGTGACATCTCCACTCTATTACTGCTTTTACTGTTGAACTTGAAATGGGAGTTCTGGCATCTCCACCAACACAATGTTCAATATTGTGCTTTGTAGTAGTTCAGTATGTAATGAAATGTCTTTTAGGTTAATTCACTTTACAAATTTCCTTGGAACAAATGATAAGGGGGTAGAAGAGAGAGAGAGAAAGAAATAGAAAGAAGAGGAAGAGATATGCATGTTCGTTTAGAAATGGTTGTTACTAGGAAAGTGAAGGAGAGGAGCAGAAAAGGAGGTAAAAAGAGGAACATGGGAAACAGTGAGAGGTAAAGGAAGTCGAAAGGAGAAACGCAGGAAAGTAACAAATTCTGAGTTCTGATAGAAAGGGTTGTAAGTTTGTAACTATTTGGGAGATGGAAAGCAGGAGAAGAGGAAGGAAGAATAAATAAAGAAATATGTAGATGGGACAATGTTCAATATTGTGCTTTGTAGTAGTTCAGTATGTAATGAAATGTCTTTTAGGGGTGGAAAAGTTAATTCACTTTACAAATTTCTTTGGAACGAATGATAAGGGGGTGGAAGAGAGAGAGAGAGAAAGAAATAGAAAGAAGAGGAAGAGATATGTATGTTCGTTTAGAAATGGTTGTTACTGGGAAGGCGAAGGAGAGGAGCAGAAAAGGAGGTAAAAAGAGAAAAGGAGGAACATGGGAAATAGTGAGAGGTAAAGGAAGTCGAAAGGAGAAACGCAGGAAAGGAACAAGTTCTGATAGAAAGGGTTGTAAGTTTGTAACTATTTGGGAGATGGAATGGAGGAGAAGAGGAAGGAAGAGTGAATAAAGAAATAGGTAGATGGAAAAGGAGAAGAAAAGGGAAGAGGGAAAGGGAGAGCAGAGAGGGTAGTGGGAAACCAAAACAACACGAAATTGACGTAAAACTTCCTTGCCAAAAATTAAAATTAAGTTTGAGGTTTTGGTTGAGAAGGAAGAAACTCAGTAAATATGTATAATATGGAGAAACTTACTAAAGTTGGTACAGAACTTTGAAGTGTTGTATGAACATTTTGACAGGTTCAGTGATCAGACTGGGTCCTGGAAGTTTCCGAGATCGAGACTCTTTCAAGGGTCTTTTTTTATAAACTCTTATGCTCACCTTTTGTGCCACTTTTGAAGTACTGATAAAATATACGTAATATCTCGGGCCTTTAGACCATCTTTCTGTCAGAGTTCACCAGTTCACCAGTCTTAAAAACTACTGTGCCTATAGAAACCAGGCCAGAGT
>NW_007383595.1:4459-5213 GCF_000475195.1 Diaphorina citri | reverse complement strand
ATCCTGTCTTCCTTCTCTCTTCGATTTCGGGACGATAAGACCATAGCAGTTACAGTTCCCTCTGTCAAACCTCTTGGGTAAAAAATGATTCCACCCGGAATTGAACCCGAACCTCCAGCATGCAAGACCAGTACTAGAGGGCTCGATGCTGTCATACATAGGGTACCCGGAAGGATGAAGGACAAAGCTGTCTATCACAACAAAATGAATGATGATATTATACCTGTTCATCATTTTCCCATAAGTCTAAACTAAATCACAATAATAAATAATAATATCGAGCTTCATAATACTAACTGACATCTTCACTGTTCAACTACAGGTTGTCCAAGAAGTACCAAACTTTTTGCCATCAAATTTTCAGGCTCAACTAAGCAAGTCACCCCTTTATGTTTGATAGGTACATTATTTTTTGGAAACCCTGTAAGTAGGTATACATCTACACACCTATTGTATACATGTATACCTACCTAAGATCGGAAGAGCGTCGTGTAGGGTTTTTTTTTTTTCTTTTTTTTTTTCCTATTGTCCGCAAAAAAGTCTAGCTTGATTTGAATCTCAGATACATAGTACGTTTACCAATAGTGAGTCTATTTCCTGAAAATTTGATGACAGAGAATTAAAGTGTGTGCGACAATTGAGGAGTGGACTTCTATTTGGATACGAGAGCCTGTAGGTCAGGTGAAGACACGTGAAGTATGATTGGAATTCGACTCCGAAGCAGATTTGGTGTCAGGTTAGCATATTATAAAAG
>NW_007383595.1:0-4009 GCF_000475195.1 Diaphorina citri | reverse complement strand
GCATAACACAGGCAAGACTAGATCAGTTGCCGCTTACTTGGGTGATGTTTCAATAGTCATACGAGCAGGAAAAATGAGCGCCCTTCTCTCCCTGAGAACGGCCTGGTTGGAAATTCGATTATTACTCGTTTTTGTAATCTTTGGGAATCTCTCTATTGATCTCATTGTAAAGACGAAGATGGTAATATAGGATGCTATAGAGGTAGTTTATTACAGGTACAGGTGCTATAGGTACGTACTAATCCATAAGCAGGCGTGCACAAACTCAAAGTGAGCCGCGGGCCGCATTGGACCCTTAAAGGTTGGGCCGCGGGCCGCATTCATTGTAGATGGCATCTGATCTTGGTAGGGGGGGGGGCGGGTTTACTTACCTCCTTCCGCTCCTTTTATTTTTTGCACATTTTTTTAAAACCAGCGACTTTTTTTTTTTTTTTTTTTTTTTTTTTTTTTAATCTGTGTGTGGACTCATCATTTCTATAGGCAGTCTTGCTACTGACTTGATTTTTGTTACTCTCTGTATGGTTTCACGCTCATCTCATCATGTCTATAGGCAGTCTCCTATTTAACACTCTGTCATAATGGCTGATAGGTATGATCAGTGTATGGTATGATGGATATTACCTACTGTTTGGGAATAATGTAAATAGGTGCCTAGATAGTGATAGATATTAGGTATACTGTTTGGGAATAATGAAGATAGTGATGATGTTTTGTTTGTCTTGCGTAAGAAATTCGTTCTAGTCAGAAGATGTAACATAGAAGAGTTACCCACACAATTACCTAGTAGAAGTAGATAGAACAGGAGAAATAAGAAGATGGACAGTCAGAAGGAAGACTATCAGAATTAGGCCAGCCACACACTATCAGGTAGACCTGACATTCGGACCTTTTCAGCCGCACCTGTCAGGTCTTCCGGATAGTGTGTGTGCACCTAATTTTTAAATGAGAGTGTTCCCACGACACGATTGCTCCAAATTTTCGGAGTCTGACCTACAGTACAGTCGTTCCGGAGTACGGAGTCTCCCTCTGGTTTGTACTGTGTTATATATTCTATATCTATTCTATTCTATTCTACAACAGTAAAGGAGGAGATTTTTTAACCTCAAGGGCCCCCTTGTCCCCTTCTAAATACGGTCCTGGTTGTACACTCTGGAAGTTGGTGGGTTCGAGACTTACCCTAGAGGATTAGCGAGAGTTGTGGTGGTCGATTGTCACCTCCCATCCTTGTGGCAGATTCTATCCACAAGGTTCATTCAATGGTATCTGAAATCTGAAATCAAATGAAGAATGTCTTTATTAAATTATTAAATATGAAATAATTAGTAACAATAGCAAACCTATGTAAGCTGTAGACTAATATCATGTACGAGTTATTTGCAGTCAAATACTCAAACAATGTTGAGATGTTGAGGACATATTCTCCCTTACTGCCTTCTAAATTCTAGGATCTACTAGGAAATTCTAGGTTCACCCGCCCTCTGGGCTTATCCCGTAACATATCTCTACCTAATGTAACTTAAGTACAAAAATGACAACCAATAGTAGGGTTGCCAACTTTTTTTTCGGCATATACGGTACAAACTAGCAAAATGGTGAAAAAATACGGATTTCCCGATTTTTACCCGGAACAAAGGCATGCATGCTAGGCCTAGAGATCCAGATTTATGAATCATGCTGCACCTGTACCTACGTTATACATTCGTACTAGTACGTTACTACCTGCACTACACTACCTAGTACCTACTTGACTCACGGGTTTTTGTGTTTTTCGTACGTACGTACCTACCTACGTATCCGTACGTACGTACGTACGTATCTTTTTAAACTTTTTTTTTTGTAATTTTTTCTGTTTATTAGTCAGTTTCCATAGATTTGGAAAAAAACCGGAACAAGGGTGTGTTCCGGCGGAACATTTGATTTTTGACAAAAATACGGATTGTTCCGGGAAATAACGTACGGTTGGCAACCCTAACCAATAGGTACATATCTGAGCTCAGCAAGACGCCAAACAGCGAGCTCTTAATCTCAATCGTTAATCCTAACAGTTAATCATCAATCTCAAATCGTTAAACCGAACAGTTAATCAGTTAATCTTATTCGTTAATTTCACTTAATTAACTTCAATGTCGGCTACCTGGTCGGTTCTGGCGAAGTTTTAAGCTCTGATTATCGCGAGGATGCGAAGCGTGGCAGGATCAGCAAATTCTGGCTGATGATGGTTCCAGTGGCCTAAACCTAAACCTTGAAGAGCTGAGAGCTCCCTCACGCAGAACGACGGCCCAGACGATTTTCAAGAGTAGATTCAGTTTACAGGGTGGTTGAAGATGGCTGAAGAATTTTAAGATTTTTAGGTGATCACTCCTTCCCAAAGATTAAATGGAAGTGTTTTCCTACCTCGCCGCAATTATATGCACTGGCTAGGAAATCGCTTCCTTTTGAATCATCGGGAAGAAGTTTCTTTCAAGAGGTTTGATAGAGGGAACTGTATACCTGCTAAGGTCTTGTCGTCCCGAAAGCGAATAAAGAAGACAGGATAGAATAGAGCCAGCCGTTCCGAGAACGAACCTTATCTGTTCAGGATAAAGGTCGTCCGGGGTGGGAATATAAGGCCAGCCACTCATTATCAGGTATACCTGACAGGCGGTCAGATTCAGGTGTACCTGTCAGGTCTACCTGATGGTGAGTGGTTGGCCTTAAGGAACGTGTGTGGCGAGAAAATTTTCAGACCCAAGTCTCACAGGTGGTCTGACAGACTTCGGTCTCGAGCTTTTTCCGCCATTTAGATTTAGAAATTTCGAGGCAAGTGATCTATCGGTGTACCATTTCGTTCAATTTGCTGTGGTGATGGCGATCTCGGTACCATTTTCCTTAGACCACCCAGTATTGGCAAGATGGCAAGTGAAGTGTGCCGTTTTCATTTTAATCGCTCAACTCAGGAAGATTTATATTCGGATCCTACGAGTGGGTTTGAGAATTTCACGGTCTCTGGAAACAATTTTTCAGCAAAATTTCACTGGTAGATAGATAGGAAATCTCAACATAGATATATATTATGCAGTGGCGGAGCGTCCATATAGGGCGTGTATGGCGGCCATACACTCAAAATTTACTCAAATACCCTTAAATATTGACTTTAAATATTTATGAAGAAGCGTGTGCATGACTTATGTAGTAATGTGCATGGTGATGGAAATTAGTGCCCTACACGCCTTACACTTGACTTTAGACCACGCTACGCCACTGACTTATGTAGTAATGTGCATGGTGATGGAAATTAGTGCCCTACACGCCTTACACTTGACTTTAGACCACGCTACGCCACTGGTAGGTAGGTGTGTACCTATAGAGAGGAAATTTTAAGATAGGTATGCACCTACCTACCTAAATTTCGCTGGAGTAGATAGATAGGTTATCTTAAAACCCACCTACCTATCTACCTAGTACCAGAGAGAAGGAAGACAGGATAGGAGAAAGCCAGCCTTTCTCAGAATGAACATTATCCGTACACGATAAAATCCGACCCGGGCGGGAATGGAACCCGCGGCCTGGCGCTTACAAGACAGATTAATAGAGCTACATCTTACCTACCTTCAAAGTGTGTTCCACTCAGACTACAATTCCTATGGATATGGAGAATATGGGACTGTGGACATATTTATGTACCTATATGGACTGTGGACATATTTATGTACCTATAAGGACTATGGACATATTTATGTATGCATATATGGACTTGGAAAGACTATGAATAGCATAATCTGAATACTGACCAAAGCGTAGGACAGAATGGCTATGACATTATAAGCCACAAGTATACCTGGTTACCTGGGCATACAGTGTACCCCAGAAGTCCTACTTGGTGCCCCCTAGCCCGGTGCACTTTATGATGCGTCTCACAAACTTTAGGTTTGCGACAGTTCGCTACATATGGCTAACAAGCAGGGTCCGTCCCTCCGGGAATTTTTTAGCCCGTAGTGATTAGAGAAAATCAGTACCTATGTACCTACCT
>NW_007383594.1:2741-5214 GCF_000475195.1 Diaphorina citri | reverse complement strand
CTCTCTTTTCACCTCCACTTTCATCTCCACTTTCACCTCCACCTCCATTTTCGTCTCCACTTTCACTTCCACCTCCACCTCCATTTTCACCTCCACCTCCACTTCCAATAGGTTAGGTTAGGTTAATTCAGGTTAGGTTAAGTTAGGTTATATTAGGTTGGGTTGGGTTGGGTTGGGTTGGGTTAGGTTAGGTTAGGTTGGGTTGGGTTAAGTTAAGTTAGGTTAGATTAGGTTGGGTTGGGTTGGGTTGGGTTGGGTTAAGTTAGGTTGGGTTAAGTTAGGTTGGGTTGGGTTAAGTTAGGTTGGCAGTCTGTGTACCTACCTATAGGTACTGCAATAGTGCAGTCTGTGTACCTACCTATAGGTACTGCAATAGTGCAGTCTGTGTACCTATAGGTACTGCAATAGTGAGCTTCATCTGATTTTTTTTCCGAAAGTCCTGTAGGCAATGTAATATCGTAATATGACACGATTTTTTTTTTCCGAACGTCAAGTTATTCTTTTCAGATTTACCTTAAGTACGAGTAGGTAACTGGTTTCAAGACAGCCCAGTAGACTTTTATGGCAGAGGCTCAATAATCCTTGATTAATAAGTGCTTACTAATTGAGTTTTTTTTTTCTTTTTCTTCATTTTGCCTATCATCTCTTGCTATTCAAAAATGTTAAGGGGCTGTACCTACAAATAATTATGTCTACATTGTCTACCCTATACAGAAACACTGAAATTACCTACTTAGATAGGTAGCTATACTTCTTATTGGTAGATAGGTATACAATACATAGGTACTTATTTCTTATAGATTGGTTTTATCAATAGGCTGGTTTTTTCCTCGTTGTTATCGTGTTAAGGGGCTGTACCTACAAATAATTATGTCTACATTGTCTACCCTATACAGAAACACTAAAATTACCTACTTAGATAGGTAGCTATAGGTACTTCTTATTGGTAGATAGGTATACAATACATAGGTACTTATTTCTTATAGATTGGTTTTATCAATAGGCTGGTTTTTTCCTCGTTGTTATCGTGTTAGCTTTAGCTTACACATTGTGCTTACATAGCTAGACCATGTGACGTGTGTAGATTATGGAGGTTGTCAGCAAGGCTTCTTTCATTCTGTTTTGATAAGGCGGGGGCTTGACAGGTCGGATTAACAAGGGATTAAGATTACCCCTTGGTTAAGAAGAGATTAAAGATGCCTAATTCAGGGTCGAACATACTAGCTCAATTCATGGTTGATCCCTTAATCCGGTTGTCAGCAAGGCTTCTTTCATTCTGTTTTGATAAGGCGGGGGCTTGACAGGTCGGATTAACAAGGGATTAAGATTACCCCTTGGTAAAGAAGAGATTAAAGATGCCTAATTCAGGGTCGAACATACTAGCTCAATTCATGGTTGATCCCTTAATCCTGTGTGTTAACCCTAATTGGTAAGCCGCGGCCTTGAAAAAGTCTTCTCTTTTTAAGGGCTAAAAAATCCACGTTTACTTTAATGTTTGCAAGCCAGCATTTTCAACTCTATTGCTTGTAGACTTAAGGCCCGTTCCCACTAGTCGCGAGTTTCATCCAATTTTCGCCCGAATCTCCTGTAGGCATAGGCATTGTAATTTAAAAGAGAGTGTTCCCACTACACACGACACGGCTTTTTTCCGAACGACAAGTGGAGCGGGCCTTTAAGTGGACCCAGTGGTTCTTTATGTGGACCAAATTTTCAAAAATCCCCCCGGACGCCGGACAAACATGTAAAAACCCGGACATGTCCGGGAAAACCCGGACGTCTGGAAACCCTAACCCAGTGGTTCTTTATGTGGATCCAGTGGTTCTTTATGTGGATCCAGTGGTTCGCGGTACTAGGTTGGTGACCCCTGGTCCGATATAAATCAAGATCAAGTTCATTCACCCCATAAGGAAAAAGAAAACACGACACATATTTTTGTAAGGACATTTTTTAATGAACTTACTTACAGAGGAATATAAATCACAAGCTTTATAAATTATAAGAGTTTCTGTTTGTAAACAAAATTATGTCAATGAAGAGTTCCTTTGTCAGCAAATTGGAACATTGTAATCAAGGGTTTAGTCAGAAACTTATTTAGAACCTAGAACTCTAGAATTCTAGAAACCAAAGGTAGAAACACAATACCATCACGTCACGTGAATTTTTTAATGAACTTACTTACAGAGGAATATAAATCACAAGCTTTATAAATTATAAGAGTTTCTGTTTGTAAACAAAATTATGTCAATAAAGAGTTCCTTTGTCAGCAAATTGGAACATTGTAATCAAGGGTTTAGTCAGAAACTTATTTAGAACCTAGAAATGTACATGTATTTTTAAAACTCTAGAATTCTAGAAACCAAAGGTAGAAACACACTACCATCACGTCACGTGAGCTCATGAGGATCGTCCTCTTCTTTATGTTAATTTTTTGAGTGCACTCAAAACCGAGTGAATCTTTGAGTGCACTCAGAAA
>NW_007383594.1:2653-2731 GCF_000475195.1 Diaphorina citri | reverse complement strand
GGTTTGGAATCATACAAAATTTCGTCCTCTTCTTTATGTTAATTTTTTGAGTGCACTCAAAACCGAGTGAATCTTTGC
>NW_007383594.1:0-2250 GCF_000475195.1 Diaphorina citri | reverse complement strand
ATAGGAGAAAGTCAGCCGTTCCGAGAACGAACCTTATCTGTTTAGGATACAATTCGCCCCGGGCAGGAATCGAACCCGCGACCTAGCGCTTACAAGGCAGACGCGCTACGCGCTATCCTCCAAGCGAACTAGGCTGGCGTATCGGACTTTAGGTAGGTGTTCTAGTCAATGTCGATCGACTCCGGTCGACTTGAGGTCTACAGTTCACTGACCTCTAACTCTAACAGTACGAAGAACATGATATTACCATGTACTGGAATATTAACTTGATTAATTCAAGTGAAGGTCGGAAAACAAGCATCTTCCGTAATGATGGGATACGGTCAGTTTTTAATGTTTACTAGTTAGCATGCTATTCCCTAGACCAGAGGTTCTCAACCGGTGGTACGCGTACCACTGGTGGTACGCGGATACATTTTAGGTGGTACGCACTACGCAGTCATATATTAATAATAACAATAAAAAATGTTGAATGGTGGGGGAGGTCGGAAAACAAGCATCTTCCGTAATGATGGGATACGGTCAGTTTTTAATGTTTACTAGTTAGCATGCTATTCCCTAGACTAAAACGCTTGGGGTATTAATCCGTATAAAATTATACTTGTGTAATCGAATATGTTACAAGGTATACATGAGTAGGCAGGTCCTTAATAAGGATTTTAGCTAGTACCTGGATTACCTAACTGCTGTACTGTAAAAAGAATTTCTGGTTCATAGCTATGATTATGATTTATGACTCTTAAAAAAGAAGAGTCCGAAAAGGGGGCCCGTGAACCCCTGGGCCTCCTCCTCCACATATGACCCTGTTGCTAGGGTATAAGGGCCGGGGGCCCTCTTCCCCTCCCCCTAAATACTAAATACGTTCCTGTTGCTAGGGTATAATACACTATACTTACTTATCAAAAAATATTATGATGTACAATGTGTATAGTGTAAGTACAAGCTGGGCACCACAGTATACACGACATTGAATACCATATATAAATATAAGGTGGTACGTCAAAATCTCTGAAAATTTCAAGTGGTACGTGTTTACTAAAAGGTTGAGAACCCCTGCCCTAGACTAAAACGCTTGGGTATTAATCTGTATAAAATTATACTTGTGTAATCGAATATGTTACAATGTATACATGAGTAGGCAGGTCCTTAATAAGGATTTTAGCTAGTACCTGGATTACCTAACTGCTGTACTGTAAAAAGAATTTCTGGTTCATAGCTATGATTATGACTCTTAAAAAAGAAGAGTCCGAAAAGGGGGCCCGTGAACCCCTGGGCCTCCTCCACGTATGACCCTGTTGCTAGGGTATAAGGGCCGGGGCCCCTCTGCCCCTCCCCCTAAATACGTTCCTATACTTACTTACCAAAAAATATTATGATGTACAATGTGTATAGTGTAAGTACAAGCTGGGCACCACAGTATACACGACATTGAATTATGTATGAATAGTAAGAACTAGCTGTTTGCCCTGAGCTACGCCACGGAAGAAATATTTTATTCGAGAATCGAACCCGGAACCCTGGAATACGATTCCGGGGCTGAGGTCTGATAGCTTTTCTGGAATCTGTGGGCCATTTTATGAATTATGTATGAATAGTAAGAACTAGCTGTTTGCCCTGAGCTACGCCACGGAAGAAATATTTTATTCAAGAATCGAACCCGGAACCGTGGAATACGATCCCGAGGCTGAGGTCTGATAGCTTTTCTGGAATCTGTGGGCCATTTTTTAACGGGTGTCTGTTCTCATTCTCATTATTTAAGTAGGTATATTTCTCTATCATCCATGAGTATGGAGTTCCTACAGCACTCAGTTAATCACCCAGTAATCCCCACTCCAGTCGGGCTTATCATACATAAGTATTAGTTGTCCTTGGATAATTCGGACAGACATACATACAAACGCAAGTAGTTCATATTTCCCTTGAATAGATTGATCAGCTTATCACCTTTGATTAGGTGAGGCATTGAGGAAGATGAGGTTAGACTCAAACAATCTTGAATTTGATCTGATAAGAGTACACGTAACTATAACTACATAATGATGTAGATATGTAATTTTGAAGGCCATGGGAACAAGATAAATCCTAGAATATTATTAAATTAATAACTTTTAATTAATTTTAATCAATGCCTTGTCACAAATATGCCCAATTTGCGAAATATATTTCTCAAAACCTTAAAAACAATACAGACGCATAATAATTATCATATAATCTCGTGTATTAATTATACACCAAATTAGGTATATGACT
>NW_007383593.1:0-5215 GCF_000475195.1 Diaphorina citri | reverse complement strand
TCCCTCTGTCAAACCTCTCTTTTTTAAAAAAAAAAGTAAAAAGGTTTTTAGTGACGGGATTTTACCCACCATTCGACAACAAGTTACCCTCCTCCTCACATTACCTCACCCAGTCTAAGTGAGGCCGGAGAAAGCCAGCAACACACGCACAGATGGTCACCCATCCGGAAAACAACCACGCGCAACATTGGTTAACTTTATCCATTGGGATTCTGGTGCTTTCAGTGTGCTTTCTCTGCAGGCTTGCTGAAGGGGCAAAGTTTTTTCCACTTTACCAGATCTGAATACGTAGGTAGGTACGTAGATACATAGGTACCTATAATCTTTGGCTAGTCAACTTTCCACTACCTTGGGAATCACACAGGACTTGGTTACACAGAACCAATTGCCTGTGAAGAATGTGAAGTCCAATCAGACAGGTTCAAATCTAGATTCATGCCTACGGAAGAGCAGCTCATATCACCATGGACTCCGTAGGCATGTAGAGCACCCCATGATTCAAAATGTGGAAGTCATGTTTGATACTTCTCACAGAGAGAACCAATGACCAGGAATTTGGTGTCCTTCCATATACCTATTCAAATTGGTACCCACACCTGAATGGAGGAAAAACAGAAGTATTAGTAACAGTTAAAGGAAAAATAATTCACAAATCAAACAGTCCTAGAAAGCTCTAAAAGTGAAGCTTCAACTCCAGAACATGATGTTGCAGACACTTCTGATTTTTCCCTACACTTAATTTCAGAAGCGTAGGGAATGCTGGGTAAAAGTGGTGAAAATTGTCGAAAAGAAAGTAGGTAGGTTCGAGAGTGCGTTGTCAACAGACAAGGTTCGTTCTCGGAACGGCTGGCTCTCCTCTGTACTGCCTTTGCGTAAAGTCTGACGTCACACATATTTGAACTCTTTCATTAGAACGGAAAATAAAAATTGAATTTTCGACCTTTTACAGTTATTTTTTCGGAGTTTTGACGTCAGATTTGGATTTTTCCCAACTTTTAACATAGGAATCGGCCATTTATTTATAATTTTTACCCATATGCAACCGCTCCATTAAATGGGGAAAAAAAAACATGGTTAAACTGTCTCTTCCTGCTTCGTTTTACTAGTTTTATATGCGAAAAATACACTGTTTAACTCTTCCTTAGTTGACTTGCAGGCAAGTTTGGCACTAGTTTAGGGGGCACGGTTGGTCCAGTGGTAGCGCGCTTGCTTGCCATGCAGAAGGTCCCGGGTTCGAATCCCACCATCGACAAAAATTTGTATTCGTTTTTCGATTGCAAATATTTCAACGGGTTACTTTCTGGTGTTCTCGTGTTGAGCCAGCACCTAAATGGGAAGTATTGTGTCTCTTCTCGCCCATCTGATGAGAGGCATACTACGGGATGGGCATGCTACGACACAGACCACAAGCGTCCAATGTAGCAGTTGTTTCATCGCTACGAAATAAAAACGGCGGTGAAACACTCATCTTTTAAAAACCCTTAAGTACTTATGCAGTATAACTAGTGAAAGGGTATTTCTTGTTCCTCGGTTGTCACTTGTGGATTGTTTGAAAATACGGATTGACCTTTCCAAGAGTTAATACCAAGACATGGAATATCCGAGACTTCTGAATGTCTTCTAAAATAGTTAAATACTAGGCAAAGGCATGGCCGTTCATGTCACTCATCCATTTAGTGGTCTTGCTCGGCGTAGCTTAACAAAAACGAACCGAAAAATAGCTTATAACCTTCACGGGAGTGCAAGCAAAAAGTTCACGAAGTTTCATAGCAATCGGATGAGCGGTTTGGCCAGGCATAAAGTTCGAACAAACACACACACAGACAAATATTCATTCATTTTTATATATTAGATGTACCTACCTAAAGGTATCCAAGTTACATACCTATCCTTCTGAGTAGGTATACAATACAACCTAAGTACCTAACTACATATGTATATGTACATATATGTACCTATAGATATGTAGATATATAGGTAAGTACCTGCATAATACTGAATCATCGATGGAAATAACACCCAATAATAAAAGTAACAACAGATGAGTAAATCAGTTACATATCTAGTTATATAGCATAGGTACCTACATAAGTACTTATATCTACTACCCTGGCACCTGATCTGGTGATTCACCAGTCAAGTGTGAAGAGAACTTTCTAATACTATATTTCATAACAGAACTTACCTAGGTGCTGAACAGGCTCGTAGCCAGGATTTTATACAGAGGGGGGAAGGCAAGAATCACAACAGTGATGGTACTGTTAGTCCTGGGGGGAGGAAGTGTAATAGTGTATGCTTTGAATTTTCTTTTCGGAGTCTGGCCCAGAGTAAAGGGGCAAAAAAAGCCACCTCACCCCCTAAATGCGGCCCTGGTACTGAATGTAGATATACTTATGTCAGTGTTGCCAGATTGATCCTCCCAAATTACCGTACACTGCTAGAAAATTTGAAAACTGCTAGAAATATCGTACATTTTTACTTCTCCTGGCAGTGTTGCCAGACTGGTCAGCTGAGATTACGGTTCAATTTTGCTGAAAATACCGTACTTTACCGTATGCCACTTTTATAAAGTCGTACATTTTTACATAGTACCGTACTTTTACAGCAAATTACCGTACATTATCGTATAAAATTCATTACCGTACACATTATCGTACCAAAGCTCGAATACCGTACAAATACGGTAGTTACCGTACATCTGGCAACACTGACTTATGTACAGGTAGTCCTCAAGATACGATGTAGTGACAAGATCAGAGAGGACAGGCAGAACATGGACTACACGAAGGAGAATAGGAAGACAAAAATATCTAGTCTGGAGGTTCATTTTTTTTACATATGTACATATATGTACCTTTGTACCTATAGATATGTAGATATATAGGTAAGTACCTGCATGTCCTGCATAATACTGATTCATCGATGAAAATAACATCCAATAATAAAAGTACCAACAGATGAGTAAATCAGTTATCTAAGTTATATGTAGCATAGGTACCTACATAAGTACTTATATCTACTACCCTGGCACCTGATCTGGTGATTCACCAGTCAAGTGTGAAGAGAACTTTCTAATACTATTTCATAACAGAACTTACCTAGGTGCTGAACAGGCTCGTAGCCAGGATTTTATCTAGAGGGGGGAAGGCAAGAATCACAACAGTGATGGTACTGATAGTCCTGGGGGGAGGAAGTGTAATAGTGTGTGCTTTGAATTTTCTTTTCGGAGTCTGGCCCAGAGTAAAGGGGCAAAAAAAGCCACCTCACCCTCTAAATACGGCCCTGGTACTGGATGTAGATACTTATGTACAGTTAGTCCTCAAGATACGATGTAGTGACAAGATCAGAGAGGACAGGCAGACCATATGGGACTACAAGAAGGAAGAAGGAGAATAGGAAGACAAAAATATCTAGTCTGGAGGTTCAAAACTACCTTATTTATTATACGTATAGAAGCAATACGAGTAGGTAGACTGTAGGTAAATAAGATACCTACTAATAACGACCGACAGACAAAATAAAAAATTGTCGAACTCAATCTTGGAACTTATACCTACTTTGTTGAATTAACATCAAATCAAAAGTAGGTAGGTACATACCTAAGTATCTAGTTTTTTGGGATGGATTTCGATTTTAAATGTAATTGAAGAATGAAAAAAATAGTTACCTATTTATCGTCACTATCGTAATGGTAAAGTAGTGAAAGGTTCCAGATGGCTTAATGTCAAAGTTCCCCAGACATCGTGACTGGACTTTAGCTTTCTCCTTGGACTGAAAGTGAAAGGTCATAATGATACCGGACCTGATGACCTTCAGGTGAACCTGCGGTCTCTCGACTGTGAGGCTAGGAGGCCACCTGTTGTAGCGAGTATTTGACGAATTGACGAATAAAAACATGTTGCCCGGAAATCCAGGATCCAGGAGTAAGTCTGAAGGCTTGTTTTCGAAATGTTCCAGCCTAATAGTTACCTTGTTACCTATAGCTTGGTTGGTAGCGCGTCTGCCTTGTATATTAAGCGCTAGGCCGCTGTTCAATTTCCGCCTGGGGCAGATTTTATCCTGATTTCGGGACGATAAGACTTTAGTCGTCACAGGTCCCTCTATCAAACCTAATTTTTAAAAAAAAATCGTCCGAAATCCAAGAGGAAATAAATAGATTATTTGAGGTTCGTTCTCGGGACAGCTAGTGGTGGCTTTCATTTTTTGATTTCGGGGCAATATGACCTCCGGCCCTTATACCCTTAGTTCCCTCAATCAAACGTAAAAAAAGACAACCTCTAGGTAATTACTCTCAGAATCTGTAGGTACCTACCTAGAGTCCTCTTATATCTATTGAATTTCTGAAGCTCTGTCCATATTAAATTCTCGTTACGTAGCTCCTATGTCCGGAAGAAAGTTGTAATTGCAAAAGTTACATTACATAGGTGATAAGGTTAGACGGATTTGGAGACGGTTCAAGCTTACATGAAACTCCTATCTTTGCCTTTTTTATACGTATAGTATGTAACTATGTACTCATTTAGTTATCTAATGTTGGTATTAAATTATTGAAATGCTAATTAGATGCAGTGATGAAAGCTATGGTTAAAAGGACTGGGTCTAAACTGAGTCAGATATTTTTTTGATTCCTGAAAATGTTGGGACACTGGACACTGTGTCCCAGCAAGAAGATCACAGTTATGGTTTTATAACAAACATTTCAACATTGACCTCCAAGTCACAATAAAATTATCTAGTATCTACCGCGGGTTCGATTCCCGCCCGGGGCAGTTAGCTTAGTTGGTAGTGCGTCTGCCTTGTGAGCGCTAGGCCGCGGGTTCGATTCCCGCCCGGGGTGGATTTTATCCTGATGGGATAATGTTCGTTCTCGGAACGGCTGGCTTTTTCCTATCCTGTCTTCCTTCTCTCTTCGATTTCGGGACGATAAGACCATAGCAGTTACAGTTCCCTCTGTCAAACCTCTTAAAAAACAAAAATATCTAGTATCTACTGATAGGTATTCCCATACCTACATACCTAATGCCAGCCACTGACGCTCAGAGCGTCTGACAGGATCAGATCTAAAGACCATCGGGACGTGTGAGGCGAAAAAAGCTTGTGACCTAGGTCTGTCAGACCTTCTGACAGAACCAGATCTAAAGACCATCGGGACGTGTGAGGCGAAAAAAGCTTGAGACCTAGGTCTGTCAGACCATCTGACAGGACCAGATCTAAA
>NW_007383592.1:0-5216 GCF_000475195.1 Diaphorina citri | reverse complement strand
GGACTTTAAACAGGGAGGATACCAGCCTGAAATTTCCCTTGCTAAAGAAATAGCAAAGGTTGAGTGCGAAGGACATCCACTTGTAAAAATTTTGTAGGTAAAACCAAATGTCAGCCCAAAGCAATCACCCCAGGGCTGATTGAGAGGCTGACGAAAAACGCCGACCCCGTCTGTACACGGGAAAAGGCGAAGGAATAGAAAAAGAGTCAGCCTAGTTAACTTGGTTGGTAGCGTGTCTGCCTTGTAAGCGCTAGGCCGCGGGTTCAATTCCCGCCCGGGACGGATTTTATCCCGAACGGATTATGTTCGTTCTCGGAACGGCTGGCTTTATCCTATCCTGTCTTCCTTCTCTCTTCGATTTCGGGATGATAAGACCATAGTGGTTACAGTTTCCTCTGTCAAACCTCTTGAAAAAAAAAAATACAGCAATTGTCATGTCAGACTTTACCGACCAGGAAGAAGATTTCTCCATTTCTCCCACGTCAGAATGTGTCCAAGAGAAAGACTGTCGAGTACTCTTCTTAAAACAATGAGTACTTGATATTCTATCAAGCAATTGTCATGTCAGACTTTACCGACCAGGAAGAAGATTTCTCCATTTCTCCCACGTCAGGATGTGTCCAAGAGAAAGACTGTCGAGTAGGTACTCTTCTTAAAACAATGAGTACTTGATATTCTATCAAGCAGACACTTGAATACTTTGTTGGAGAGGTGGGGTCTCTATACCTTCGCTTTCATACATTATCAAGTATCCAACTTATCGTAACTTTCATTTAATTGTTTGAATCTTGTGTATTTTTTTTTACGGGAACAGTCATATACGTAGGTAGGTAGGTACCTACATAATTTTGAGCTGAGGCCAAATTTTATCGTCGTCTTTTTAAAGCTTTACATCAGGCCTCAAGAAGGATCAGGTATCATGTCCAAAAAATGTAATGAGAAATTTCATTTTAATCCGTCCCGGGCGGGAATCGAACCCGCGGCCTAGCGCTTACAAGGCAGACGCACTACCAACTAAGCTAACTAGGCTGGCTATATTTACTTTATTTATTTTTTAGGGGGAGAATATCGAATAAAGAAGAGAACGCCCGTTCATCATTTGCATTTTATTGTGATCATGCAATGTGCCAAGCATGCAACTCTGTTAATTTGGGTGTGTACGTAGGATTAAATAAAACAGTTACGTGGGATTAAATCACAATTTGATCATGTTGATTTATAGGATTACCACTGATCGATCGACCAGACCTATTGAAAATATAGACTTTCTTTTGGAATTTTCAGACTCTCGGGCCCAAAAATAAAAGAGAACTCAGGACAGTGAACAGTCCACACTGCCAGTCGAAACAGTTACAGATCTTGCTCAAAAGATCGCAGTTCTTAGGCCGTACCCCGGTTGAAAGCAGGGTTGGTAGTTGGCAATGCTGGCATGCTGACATTGGCATTTTATCTTCCATCAGGCCTACAGCCTTGTTGTTCTTCAAACTTCAAAACAGACGAAGAAAAAGTAGACAAAACGGACGTGCTCGTAAATTTGGTCAAAGTCCAAAAACAACGATCCCAAAAAAATCTACGTAAATAAATCGAAATTGAGAGAGAAAAAAAAATCGGGTGTGAACATCACACGACTTTCTATTACATTTGCGGAATACGTATTTGAAAAAAAAAAAAAAATGAAAATCTAAGTCCCGAGCCTGAGCCCTACACCACCGAGGATGGTGTATCAAGTGCGAAGAAGGATTTCATGGAATAGGGCCCTAATATCCTGCGAGAATCCGATTACTTATTCAAACCATAGTCTGGATTCTGAAGAAATGAAACGACTCCTACTTGTGTAAATCAGAGGATTTCAAAGGAAATCACATCTGCAGACGTGATGGACTTTTGGAATGGCACACCAAACTGGTACGTTGATATTTTACTGATCAGCATTTTATTTTATCTATTTTACCTATTTATTTATTTTATTATTATGATTTTATTTTTATATTTTTCAAAAAGCCCTGATTATTTACCAGGCGAATTCTCTATCAAACGTCTTAGAAAAAAAGAAAGAGGGGGGAAATATTGGAGATTTGAGATTAAGAGATTTGATAAAGGGAACTGTAGCTGCTGAGGTCTCGTCCCGAAATCGGAGATAGGTCGAGGACAGGATTGGAAAAAGTCAACTGTTCCCAGACCGAACCTTAAGACAAAGTTTTGTTTATAGGATAAAGTTCGCCCCGGGAGGGGAACCTCGAAGATAACTAGGCTGGCCAAAATTCTTCCAATGAGAAACTGATTTACTTGACTTCTTTCAGACATTGTGAAATGTTTTAGCAAACCACAAAAATTAAAAAAAATAATGGCAAACCACAAAAATTAAAATAATAATAAAGATGAGATACTTATTGGGAAAAATCCTACAATGCTGCAGTGAGCACCAAAGTTGTGACATAATAACACAAAGAAATTGCATTTACATTTGCATTTACATTTACATAGGACTCTTTACTCCTCAGCAGTAGACTACCCTATTATTGTGGTCGAATTCTCAAATTATATTAAGAATAAAATTCCATACCTCAGCTGGGATTGAACCCACGCCCTACACCACTACACCACCGAGGATGGTGTATCAAATCTCTCTCTCTCTCTCTCTCTGGGGTCCAAGGATCAAAGGTCAATCAAATTGGCTCGATCTGAGATTTGAGTCTCAGGTTTGTGATACTCCCAATATGTACGTATATAATATGTATAACCCCAATATTTTTAAGTGTATAAGTATATGGTCCCAATATGGTGCTTTTACGTAGGTATATGCCTGGAATATGTTTAGGTATATGTAGTACATATATGTATAATGCCTGAGGCAGGGCAGACAACCTTGCAGCTTTGACCCGCGTCTGCCTGTGGCTCACTCTTTGATCCGAAGTCCTCTTCGACTAAGATTTAAGTCAATTTATTGTTGAACTGTGTAAACAGTGAGCGAGTTAGAAAACAGAACTACCCCTTTCAGTGAACTACTCAGCCATTGAGTCACATCTCAAGTTAATAACTCCATGTACCTACCGAAGGTGACTAAATCTGACCCAGCCATACCTATAGGGAATTGAAAAGTGAGTTACATGTTTCGGGATCTGACCCATCCATTGTCTGAGTAGTCCATTGAATAGTCCTCTGAAAAGAGTCGTTTTATAATTATAACTCATATACTCTTTACACATCTCTAGTTTTGAGTCAATCAAGTGTTTGGTTGTTTGGTCTTGATTATTGGACAATGGACAACCTCCTACATTTTCGAACGCATTTTTTTTTTTTTTTTTTTTTTTTTTTTTAACTATCAAACTACATTTTCGAACCCATTTTTTTTTTTTTTTTAACTATCAAAATCAATTTGGCAAGAACCCAAAACCATGGCCCAATATTCGCTTGGGAGTCTTGGGACAGAAGAGCTCCAACAGATTTACACGTTCAGCAAATCAGCAACACGGGTGAACTTTCACCGGTGAGGTCTCAAACTCACCAAACCTCCTGATGCCAAACCACCAAGGTGGTGAATCCGTTATAGTGTTAGGTCCGAAGATTTGGTGCTAGTCTGTTGGGCTATTGTAAAGTTCGGGTATTGAAGTCCTGTTCCAATATTCCATTTGGTACTCTTAACTTTCCGAAAAAAAATGGTACATACTCTGGAAAAAATCCGGGTATAAAAAAATGTATAAAACAATTATCAAATACCAAGAAATCTACAGAATCGGCTCCTTGAAAAGTCTTTCATTATCAAAGTTTCATACGCCTCGGATTGAACCCACGGTCTCCTGATTACCAAGCGTCTTAACCACTAACACCACCGAGGCAGGTAGGTAGGTATAGTTATTCCTCTTCCCTTCGAAGATCCTCAAGGCTAGACAAACCGGTTGCTTATTACTTTTTATTTTAATCTCAGTTAGGGTAGAATTTCATAAGAAAAAAGATCAGAGATTCGAGAACATTCTATGAGATCCGGTTTGGGAGATAAATCTTGGTTTTTTATCAGGGGTTGAGAGCGATCTTTTTGGTTCTCTGGATTTCTTAATTTTCGGTTCGCTTCGGACCCCAGAAAGATAAGGCTGACCCCACCTTAAAACGAGATCCAATTTCATTCCGTAGGTTTTTATGGTTCAGAAAAGTCGGTGCAAGATAATTTTTATTCTCGTGTGAAAATCACTCGTCTTTAATTTTTAGCACCTACATATCTCAGTAATTTAATATCTCGATTTCTTAATTTTCGGTAGTTATAGGTAATCTACATATGCAAACTGGTGGATTGTCTGGGACAACATATTATAAGTACTCGTTACTCGTATTCTCTGCTTATTTCTAGACTAGTAAGGACAATGAAGAAGTTGATTGAAAGCCTAGCGAAAAAGGCGAATGAATTTTGGGCCCTATTGGGGCCCCCGTATAGGGTTTTTTTCTGGGTGAGTTCTAAGGTACATTTTTTTTTTTTTCTTACTGTGGACTGTATTAGAAAGCCCTTTTTTCAAAGGATAATCTGCTTACTGTGGATAACTATACCTAACCGTGGAATTTTTCGGCAGGATAGGGATTTTGGAATACAAAAGAGGAGAATATGTAAAACGTCAGTAAAACATGATCGCATCGGGTTAAAACAAATATTTGTACTGAAATCTAATGACCCAGAAATTTTGCCAGATCCCTTTTCATGCCAGGTCCAAATTCACAAGCAATACTTATTCAATCTATTTTGCTTTCTTCTATTTTTTGTTGGTCTTACTCTACTGTTGACTATGGGTGTTATGAGTTGTGTAACCCAATAAAAGTCTTGTAAACGTTGGCCAGGTCGCGGGATCAATTCCCAAACGGGACAAACTTTATGCTAAACAGATAAGTTTCGTTCTCGGAACTTCTGGCTTTTTCTGTTCATGCCAGGTCCAAATTCACAAGCAATATTTATTCAATCTATTTTGCTTTCTTCTATTTTTTGTTGTTCTTGCTCTACTGTTGACTATGGGTGTTATGAGTTGTGTAACCCAATAAAAGTCTTGTAAACGTTGGCTAGGTCGCGGGATCGATTCCCAAACGGGACAAACTTTATGCTAAACAGATAAGTTTCGTTCTCGGAACTTCTGGCTGTTTCTATCTTGCCAATACCAGTCTTCGATTTTGGGACGATAAAACCTCCATTGTTACAGTTCCCTCCATCAAAACCTCTTCAAAAATAAAAGTAAATAAAT
>NW_007383591.1:0-5016 GCF_000475195.1 Diaphorina citri | reverse complement strand
AAACAACTCATATCAGAATATACTCGTACATATATTATTCTCTCATCCTGATATTTTCATCTTGTAGATAGATAGATACCTTGGCAAACAAACAATTCAAATTCTCTTTTTTATTGAATGAATAATTTAGGAATTTAGGTTGTTTTCTTCAACAGCAGGTTCCGAAAGGATACCGACTTTCTTAACGAAATCACTCTGAAATCAAGGTTATAGTTCAAGTTGGTCCAGCCTTTTTTTAGAAGATTTGTTTAGCATCCGGTTGAGAGGAAATGGGTGATTTACAATAAATTTTTACAAGATGATAATGACTTCAGCCATCAAAAACACATCAATCTTTACTGTAAATATATACCTAATATTAGCAACCATGTTTTGTCGGATGTGAATTTCCTACCAACAACTTTCTCAATTCCAAAGAGAAAACTGTTGGGGTTTTTTCAGATTTCTCTTGAACCTTTGGATCTCAATATTTGTTTTGTTATACATTTTGTCACCAATTTATCCCATCTTTCATTTGGAGGTTTCACACATCTTACATTTTCTCTTTGATAATAAAAATCTGTGACTTTAAGTCGTCCGACGAGGTGCCTCTATGAAGGTACTTTCGGTGTAGGCATTGTCTCTTTGTTGACTTAGCTTGTATAAAGAAGACGCCCGACAATTGATTACTAAAGACGCTGTTTCACCTGGAGTTCTCAACCGAACAATATCCATCAAAAGCAACTCGTCTCAAATGAAGAATTCCAACACGGAGTAGTGTGTGTTGCTGTGTAGTATATAGGTACCTATGTAACAGTTGCATATTTATCTATACTTGATCTGGACTAAATAGGGTAAAACCCCCAATGGCCGACACCCTTAAGGAACTTTTTCCATAAAAACAGCATTATGAACTTAATACCACCTCTAATCTGAAGATTTTTTTGTGGAAATGGATAAAACATATTGTATTTTAGTAAGAGACATAATTTTTTTATTGAAATGTTGTTCAAAAAAAATTAAAAAAATACTTTTATGGAAAAAGTCAAAAAAGAGAAATGTTGAAGTCGCCGACACCCATTTTTTCAGTGGCCGACACACCATTTGCAGGAGTGGTTGACACCATTGTTGACACTGTGTGATTCGTTGACACCCTTCACTTATGATCACCTAAAAGGTCTTTTCGTGCAAATGGGGACCTTTTAGGTGGGTATTTGCAAATATTAGACAAACCCTAACCCCATCTGAACATGAGAGGAGAAGAAGAAGAAGAAGAAGGAGAAATAACAACAGTGGGTAAATTTATTGTAAAAAAAAAGCTCTTTAGCTCCTTTTTCTTTATTCGGTACACTGACTTTGTGCTGGGACCAAGAAGACAAAAGGTAAGAACTTCAATTATATCGGAATGATCACAAATGGGTTTACAAAATGTTAAACGGAGAAAATTAAATTAGGATTTAGACTAGTGGTGGACCTACAAATGAGGTGAGGGACACAAAGTTTCTGATGGGCTCCTCTCTCCTCTAGATGTCCTGGGCTTGGTGACACAGGAGTATATTCAGAATCAATATCTAATTATAAAATTTCTAAATTTGTATACTCAAATCATATAATTTCATTTTGCTTTTTGAGTTCTATATGTACGAACGGTATCTGCAATGATTTCCCAGAATAACAGCTTAGGTACTCTTCTCCTGTATTAGATACACACGTGTCTGGCACTCATGCAAGATGAGGCATACTCGTGCAGCCAGATAGAATAAATAACAAACAACACATTGCAACCAAAGATAATGAAGGAACTAATGAAATAGTTCAACAATTCTGTCAAAAGTATTGTCACTATGTACTATAGGACTAGGATGTCAATGTGGATCGTCTATTAAGCACATTGATAGAGACACGAGCATTACTGATAGAATCATGTTCTTCTATCTTTCTAGGAAAGCTTGGAAAACTAGATTAAAATAATAGGCGATCAGTCAATCACCCTATCCCTATAGGACTTAAATATATGAAGAATTTAGATTTTATTAAAGTTTGTCTAAACATGACCACTCAATATGAAGAAAACCTGGAGGAAACAGCCTATATTGTTTATAAATTAACAATATTGTTTTTTGATGGATCACTGATTCTTCTTGCAGAGTGGAAGTCACTGGAGTCACCGGTGGAATTTCGATTTCTAAAGAGGAAAGAACTTTCCCAGAACTTAGAAGTTAATTATCTGCTGCTCACACAGCATTACTTCAAAGTATGGGTTAAGTACAAACCATAACCGAACAATCACCGCAAAATTTGGTGTTTCTTAAACTTCAAGCTGAAGTATCTGACTAACAAAAGAATTCAAGACATTATTGAAATTTCAAGAACAGCTAAGGAATTGTTAAATGTCAAAATATCATTGTACTCCTAAAGATATCTGTACCCATATCAAGGCAATGCCTTTTTGGTCCAAGCAGGAAGTAAAACCACGCAGATTTCTTATTATTAAAGAAATACGAGTAGGGTGTCCACGATTACAACAGGTGTCGGCGATTGGGGGTTTTACCCTAGATCATCGTTGAAAATATCTAACCAAGATCCAAAACGTAGCGTAGCCTGGAGCTATGCTATTAGTATTATTAGTTCTTTTTGCTGTCGAATCCTCGCCACAAGGCCCTGATGTACTGAAGGCAAGCTACTGAAGCTACAAAGGAAATTTTGCTTGCGATATGGCTATATTTCCCCATATTTCTTCATTGGAAGGAAATTTGTTACGAACATGAGAAAAAGTATGATTCTCTAATATATAAAAATGAATATTTGTTTGTCTGTTTGTTCGAACTTTATGCCTGGCCAAACCGCTCATCCGATTGCTATGAAACTTTGTCAACTTATTGCTTGCACTCCCGTGAAGGTTATATGCTATTTTCCGGTTCGTTTTTGTTAGGCTACGCCGAGCAAGACCACTAAATGGCTGAGTGACATGAACGGCCATGCCTTAAGGATTTACTAGTAGAAATCCGGAGCGAAGCGACGGATTTCGGCTAGTAGTTGATATAATTTTGCCACGGACAGTGTCTTTTCAAGGTTTTACTAGGACTGAAATGATGTTCTGCCCTTTACGCCTAACTGGGATTCGGTTCTTACTGTTGATAATAACAGATCTCACGCCGCACCTTAACACAAACTCCTCAAAGTCATTGTTCCGGTACTTTTTTCTTCTCTAAAAAATACCTGTAAATTACTTTTTACAATATGACCCTCTGAGTTATTGGTTCTTTTTATGGAAAGAGCAGCATCTTCAACACTCAACTGCTGACAGTTGGAGTTCTAGTTGTTGTAGTTCCAGTCAACCAGAATTTATCAATTGTCAATTTATACATATGGTCAATTTATACACATATTGTACAAAAATAGGTAGATATAGATATGAATGTCTTCTATCCAAAATTCCAAATCACCAAAAGTTCTTTGTTAAGCTACTGCCGCAGGTCTCCACGAAACACGTTTAACATCAAGGAGCGAGGACTCTGCCTGGATGGGTGATCGACCAATCCATGTTATTTTGAGGTTGCCGTCAGCAGAGGACAACCTCGAGGAAATGATTGAAGACCCAGAGACAAATGTGGAGTGGCATAATAAATTGTACCTATACGTAGTTTGAAGGGCTGTTCCTCACAGAGCTCATTTTTCCCGTCCATGGCACTTGGCGTGTTAAATCAGTTTCAAAGCACAAGAAAAGAGGAAAAGACCCGAATTTGAAGGTAGAGGTATAATAAGTACGTACCTATACCTATAGAGGTCGTAAATGAAAAAGGTCGTACGGCTTTTTAGGGACTTTTCAAAGGCAACACCTACCTTTATACATATTACTTAGTGTTTTATTGTTTCCATTCTCTGGCACTAACATTAAAAATAAACACGTTTTTCTTCTAATTATAGGTCTACCTAGTTATTTATTGGCATTAGAGTGAAATCTGAGCCCCCAACGACCGTTAAACCAAAGTGCCCCAACGAAAATTTTTAACCTAAATCGTTAAAGTTGACGGACTTTTTTTTTTCTTTTGCAAATTTAAACATTGTAGGTCTCTTTTGGCTTGAACAACCGCCCCGCCCTCTAGTCATGTCCATAGGGTGTTTACCTTTACCTACGAGTATTTTGCCTGTTCATGACATGTTTTCTGCTGGGAAATTTATTTCTCTTCGGATAAGATTTAGAATGTGGTTTACGTGATCGATGGGGACTACACTCCAATAATTTGAAGCAGGTTCTCACTTTTGAAACTGCATTACACATAGAGCAATACTGCATGAATAATGAGTGTAAACCGAATTGAATAATTGGCACGCTCAGTTTATGTAAGTCGACATGGTGTAAAACACGCAAGTAAATCAGGGAATTAATAGTGTGCTCACTTGAAGAAGGTACATCGTGCACTTTAAATTAATCGTATTTTAATATTGCAGCAAAAAGTGTCATAAATAAAAATCTCAAGGACTTTCGAGATGAGCTTATGGTTGAAGATGCAACTTTATGTTTATTAGGTTCTCGTATGTAGATCAGTGGTGGAGTTGTCTGCCTGATGTAAAGATTAAGAGAGGAAAAGAGTGTTGTACAAACATTGGAATTTAGTGACGATCAAAAATCTATACTGTGAACTCCACTGCAAGGCAATATAGGAGGAATAGTAATTTTTGGTTTCCATGTCATTAATGGTGTCTTTGGAAAAGGAGTGCTCATAATCTTCAAATTCTTCGAGAAAACCCCGTTTTTAAACGTTTCTTTGCCATAAGAACTACATGCATTATATGTATTTACCTATAAGCAACTATGCACACATAGAATACATAGATACAGTGTCTCTACACCACTGAACAGGTTTGGTGAATCCTTGCTGACTCCCTCTGTTTGAGTTACCATCACACCAGTATGCCGTCATCTGACCTTTAACTTTCATGCCAAAGATTATCATCCTTCTCGTCTACTTCATCTTCTTCTTGGTTTGAATTTAATGTTTCAGTTCCCATGACCATTCATCTGAGCAAATCATT
>NW_007383590.1:23743-24392 GCF_000475195.1 Diaphorina citri | reverse complement strand
AGAGAGAGCTCTTTCACAACTTTTGCGGATATCGCAGCATTACTGAGTGTCTCCTTTGCAATCAATTTTCATATTTCACACTGGTAATGGCACCACTGGTCACTACTCGATTAAAGCAGCTGCTCAATTGTCCTCACGAAGCTGAGTGCACCCCGAACTCCAAGCACAGAGCAGAAAAAAACTTCGACCCCGCCGGAAATCGAACCCGGGACCTCCGGCGTGCAAGCCCAGTGTGATACTCACTCGGCCATGGAGGTTGCTTTGGAAAGTGGGAACGGGCCTTTACTCGTAGCTTATTCTTACCAGGGTCGAGTCTTTACTGGCTTATTCTTACCAGGGTCGGTCGATTCCGTTCCCAGCTTGAGTTTTTCCTTCTCATCAAAATCATCGGCATACATATCCAGATCGTCTGCGGGGGGTTTGGCTTTCTGCCGTGCCTGCTCTAGTTTAGCCTGTATCTGCTCATAGGTCTCCTGATAGATGTCCATGTTACCTGAAGACAATGAGTTTTTTTTTTCTTATGTTTTTTTTTATATATATTATTATTATTAAAGTAGTTTCCAGAGTAACAACTTAGCTTTAATGAACGGCAAATGATTAATCAAGATAGTTCAGCCACTGGGTTTTTTCCTAAAAAAGAAAAAAACCG
>NW_007383590.1:12159-15044 GCF_000475195.1 Diaphorina citri | reverse complement strand
TTTTAATTGAGGTCCTCCCTTTTTTGACGGGTCTTTTTTTTTTTTTTTTTTTTTTTTTTTTTTTTATACTCGTAGCTTATTCTTACCAGGGTCGGTCGATTCTGTTCCCAGCTTGAGTTTTTCCTTCTCATCAAAATCATCGGCATACATATCCAGATCGTCTGCGGGGGGTTTGGCTTTCTGCCGTGCCTGCTCTAGTTTAGCCTGTATCTGCTCATAGGTCTCCTGATAGATGTCCATGTTACCTGAAGACAATGAGTTTTTTTTTCTTTATTAAATAAAAATCTTGTTTGGTCTAATAAAAAACTAAAAAAAATAAAAAAAAAAATAAAAAAAAACTTGTTTGTTTTCTATTTTTTTATCCTAGGATTGATAAACATGATTATGAAAGTAGTTACAAATCGCCAACACCTAGGCTCGGAAACGGACTGTTTTAATGGAAATGCCCCTGGAATCCGTTTAAAGGACTTGTGATTTAGATCATGGAATATACGAACCCTAGGAACACCTGGGGCGATGATTACTGTAGCAAACCAACTAAACTAAATTTAGCTTTTAACGAAGGAAAAAGATGAATTGAATGTTTCACCACAGATTTTTTTTTCTTCTTCTAAAAAAAAAGTTCGATAGTGGAAATCTCATTTTCCCGAAATTGAAGAAAGAAGAAACACAGAATAGGAGAAAGCCAGCCGTTCCTAGAACGAACATTATCCGTTCAGGATAAAATCCACCCCGGGCGGGAATCGAACCCGCGGCCTAGCGCTTATAAGGCAGACGCACTATTAACCAAGCTAACAAGGCTGGCAATGCTGACATAACCGTCTGTCTTGGTGAAGATAGACTCGTTGTGTCAGCCTAGTTACCTTGGACAGCTTGAAGAGTAGCGTTTAATAGTTGTGTGGAGAAATGTGTCTCGGTCACAATGATTGGAATCAGATCAGAATGAAAAAAAAAGCTTACCTGTATGGGTAAGAATATTACTGGCCAGTTCAGTCATATTGTTCATATCGACTTTGTCACTATCAGTCTCCCCTGAGCCACTGGATCCTCCACTGGCCTCCGCCTTCTTCTTTTTCCATCGCTCGGAAGCTGACAAGGTTTTGTTACCACCTGGAAATGAGAAGACAAAAATTCAAGCTCTTTAAAATAATAAAAAAAAAACTAATATTTCCTCTTAATTCAATAAATATAGAGAGTGGTAGTGCTACGAGTATGCCTCACTTTTTTATTTTATTATTTACTGTCAAAGTTCTTGTAAAGAAATCATAAAAAATCCCATTTGATGATCAGCATCAGGTTGTGGTTAGGTACTGGGTTGAGATAGGCAAGGTTGGTAAACTAACCGTTTTTAAATTATGAACCACTCCCATGCCAAACTGTAGAAACAATATCCTGTTTCAACCCAACCCGGTACATAACCACAACCTCATTCTCACCTAATCTTCTCATAGCTTTGGCTACGGTTTCTTTTGGTTTCATCAGGGCTAGGAGTTTTTCATACGCTTCCAAATCATTGAACAGAGGTTTGAGAATTTCCGAGGTTTCTTTGTCTTCTGAATCTTCACTTGTATTTGGCTTGATCTGAAAGGAAGATGCATTAGAAGTAGGTAGAGGATTAATTATTCCACAAGGGACAAGCCTTGTTAAATTGTTAACACACAGCAAAGAAAATAGCAAAAGCAAGAAACGGACAAAATCATATTCCTATGTGTTGAGCCAGTTGACTTGGAAATTTCTGTGATCATAGCTGTTTGAATGAGGTTGAAGTGAACAAGACCGAACACCATCAAGCAAACCTGCCTTGGTGGTGTAGTGGTCAAGACTCTCACCTGGTAAACAGGAAGGTGTGGGTTCAATCCCAGCCAAGGTATGGAATTTTATCCTCAAAATAATTTGAAAATATGACCACAAAAATAGTAGTAGCCTACTCTGCGTGCTAAAGCAAAAAACGCCATATGTAAAAAAAAACCCTACTTTCGAAAAATTGAGGTTTAAAGATTTCGGACTATACGGCAAACGAATACGTTTTTGACATACGGGCAACCACGTTCTTAGTTGGTTTTTAAGGGGTTTTAGGGATACAAAAAAAAATAAATAAATACAATAATAATAATAAATAATAAAAAAAATTAGGATCAAAATTTAGGGATCATTAGGAACCATTTGGCACCAAAAACCAAAAATTGATTTGTTGACATATGGCGCTTTTTGCTTAGCACTGGACAGTACTGCTGAGTAAAGGCGACTTTTCAGTCTATGGCAAGACAAGACAGCATAAATCTTAACAAAAAAAAAATGCACTATTATTAAGTAGGTAAGTATTTTGGGACGTCTGTTAATGTAAGTTACTGTCACCAAAGTAACATGCTACGTAGGCTACTTACTTCACCACAGTAATACTTGTCAACGCCCAATGGGTCTTTGATTTGTTTTTTCCTTCCTCATAAAATGTACATGCACCGTGCATGTTGTCCCTCTTCCAGTCTTATCCTATGATAGGTGAGTGAGTTTTTCTATCGACCCACAATCTCCTCCTTGATCCGAGTGATAATGATATAATATGGCATGGATGTTTTTGTAAAAAAAAAAAAAAAAAAAAAAAACTTCACCTAAAGAATGCTGGGTAATGATTTCGAGACAAACCTCAAAACAATGAAAATGAAGCTCCTTTCACAATATATTGAGCATAAAACTAATTTCCCATTTTTAAAACCAAATATTTTTTTATTCTTCATTATTCAATTTATTTACAAATATTTTGAATAGGATTTTTTTTTTTTTTTTTTTTTTTTACTTGTCTGCCATGTTTTATTGTATTTTTTTGAGCGGCTATTTTTAATTTTATAATTACCTAATTTTATTTATTCTTGAGAATTTGAATCTTG
>NW_007383590.1:0-5353 GCF_000475195.1 Diaphorina citri | reverse complement strand
TCCCAAATTTTTTTCGTTTCTCGTCTTCTCGAAATTTGGAGTTTTCACCAATTTTCCCCATTTTCCGGAAAACCTAGAAATCCATTTTACCTCTTTTCGAGTCTTGAACAAAATTATAAACGTTTTTTTTTTTAAAATTGAATAAGATGTAAAATTTAAGCCTGTATCAAATATCAAGCTCATAGGTGTCTGGTCCCAGTTGTGTTAGATCAGCAATAGTGAACAATCTGGCTGAAACCAACAGTTGCAACAATCTGTGATCAACTCATTCAGAGGAAGGTAATTATCTGCTCTTTAACTTGTAACACATTCTCGTACAGCATTGCTAAAGCAGTAATCATGCGATTTGAATAAACTCAGGTTTGAGTTCTTGTTCAGAAGTCATGTCAGTGGAAAATTGCTACATAAACATTCACAAATGAACAGTAACCAGTGTTATAGGGTTAGGATAAACACTAAAAGAAGCTGTCACAAATGAACAGTGACTAGTGTTATATAGGGCTAGGATAAACACTAAAAGGAGCTGTCACAAATGAACAGTGACTAGAGATGGGTAGTACTTGGTATTTTCGAGAACCAGTAAAAGTAATTGATTACTTTTCAAGAACCAAGTACAAAATACTCGTAATCCAATTACTTTTACTTGTTAGATATAACCGAATCAAGCAGAGAACTTACCAATACCTCTCTAGCATGCTCTCTCTCTCCCCCCCCAGGGCCAAGTGCTATGAGTCTGCTGTCTGCTGGACTTCCCCTTTCCCTCTCTTCCAAATGTAATCACATTATTTAGTAATCAGTTCTTTTGTAATTGGTTTGTACCTTGTAGACTGTAGACTTGTACTCATCACGTGACTCGCGATAAAGTAATTACTTTTTTTGAGTAATTGATTACATCCAAATTAGAACCAGTAGTTTACAAGTAAAATACTTACTTGTATACATCTCTAACAGTGACTAGTGTACTAGTGTTATATAGGAAAAATAATAAAAAAAAAACTAATATTTCCTCTTAATTCAATAAAATATAGAGAGTGGTAGTGCTATGCCTCGCTTTTTTATTTTATTATTTACTGTCAAAGTTCTTGTAAAGAAATCATAAAAAATCCCATTTGATGATCAGCATCAGGTTGTGGTTAGGTATTGGGTTGAGATAGGCAAGGTTGGAAAACTAACCGTTTTTAAATTATGAACCACTCCCATGCCAAACTGTAGAAACAATATCCTGTTTCAACCCAACCCGGTACATAACCACAACCTCATTCTCACCTAATCTTCTCATAGCTTTGGCTACGGTTTCTTTTGGTTTCATCAGGGCTAGGAGTTTTTCATACGCTTCCAAATCATTGAACAGAGGTTTGAGAATTTCCGAGGTTTCTTTGTCTTCTGAATCTTCACTTGTATTTGGCTTGATCTGAAAGGAAGATGCATTAGAAGTAGGTAGAGGATTAATTATTTCACAAATGAGCAGTGACCAGTGTTATAGGGTTAGGATAAACATAAAAAGAAGCTTTCACAAATCAGAAGTGACCAGTGTTATTATAGGTTTAACACAAAAAGGAGCTTTCACAATTTGAGCAGTGACCATTGTTATTAGAGGATTACAGAAATTTGTATCATGCAAATGATTGATTCTGTGACTGGCTGTTGCGGGGCCCACTCAGCCTTGTGAGGAAAATGAGTAGCTATGACATGGGTATAAATGCACATAGCAACCGGTGACATGACTTCTGAACCGTCTGGGGGTCCACTTTTTTGCTTACCTTCAATATCATCTTCCTCCAGTATCTGATAGTTCTCCCCATCACCATCTCCTTCGTCTTCTTCATCCGAGTCCAGCGAGTTCAGTTTGGTCGTGGTTTTCACTTCTTTTTCTTTCCAGTCGTCTGCAAAAGCTTCTTCTGCACTTCTCTTTGCCATTGTGGATGTAGGCCTTTCAAGAGTAGTTCTACAGGAAAATTATTTCACAACCTCTTGGGCTATTTAACTATGTAGTTTTTTTCTTTCAAAAAGTAAAAAATATCCTATAGTATAGGATAAGGAAAGTAAAAAACGAGGATTACATAGGTTAAACACAAAAAGGAGCCTTCTTATTCATTGTCATGGCTTCTGAATAATTACCATATTACTACAGGAGTACAATGTACTGCTGATGTCCAAAATTCTAACAACCTGGTGAGAAAATATATGATATGTTACTGCTATAGCAATACTGCATGATATGCTACTGCTATTTGAATCCCAAGTATGTTACTTACTGCTACCTATAGCATTACTGCCCATTATGGGCAAGTTTTAATACGAATTGTATACTCAAATTGGTTAGGTTTGTGGTGGTCACAATAGCAAAAGCAAGAAACGGACAAAATCATATTCCTATGTGTTGAGCCAGTTGACTTGGAAATTTCTGTGATCATAGCTGTTTGAATGCGGTTGAAGTGAACAAGACCGAACATCATCAAGCAAACCTGCCTTGGTGGTGTAGTGGTCAAGACTCTCACCTGGTAAACAGGAAGGTGTGGGTTCAATCCCAGCCAAGGTATGGAATTTTATCCTCAAAATAATTTGAAAATATGACCACAAAAATAGTAGTAGCCTACTCTGCCGTGCTAAGCAAAAATGCCGTATGTAAAAAAAAACCTACTTTCGGAAAATTGAGTTTAAAGATTTCAATCTATACGGCAAACATACGTTTTTGACATACAGCAAAACGTTTTAGTGGTTTTTAAGGGGTTTAGGATAAAAATAATAATAATAATAATAATAAATAAATAAATAAAATAGGATCAACATTTAGGATCATAGGAAATCAAAAATCGATTTGGCACCAAAAATCAAAAATCGATTTTGTTGACATACAGCGTTTTTGCTTAGCATGGCAGTACTGCTGAAGTAAAGGGACTTTTCAGTCCTATGCAAGCACAAGCACAGCATAAAGAAGCACTATTATTAAGTAGGTAAGTATTTTGGACGTCTGTTTAATGTAAAGTTACTTCACCAAAGTAACATATGTGTTGAGCCAGTTGACTTGGAAATTTCTGTGATCATAGCTGTTTGAATGAGGTTGAAGTGAACAAGACCGAACACCATCAAGCAAACCTGCCTTGGTGGTGTAGTGGTCAAGACTCTCACCTGGTAAACAGGAAGGTGTGGGTTCAATCCCAGCCAAAGTATGGAATTTTATCCTCAAAATAATTTGAAAATATGACCGTGCTAAGCAAAAACGCCGTATGTAAAAAAAAAAAACCCTACTTTCGGAAAATTGAGTTTAAAGATTTCAATCTATACGGCAAACATACGTTTTTGATCTACGGAAACACGTTTTAGTGGTTTTTAAGGGGTTTAGGATAAAAAAATATAGGATCAAAATTTAGGATCATATTAACCATTTGGCACCAAAACCCAAAAATCGATTTTTTTGACATACGGCATTTTCGCTTAGCACGGCAGTTTAGGAAGTAGAGTAATGCTTTGAAGAGTTTTGATAGAGGGAACTGTAATTATGAAGGTTTTTTCAGACTTACTTTATCATGGACACCCCTTGCTATGTTGAAAGCCCAGAAAAAGTTTAGGTTGTAGAATAGCCGCGGGACTACCATGTTCACCGAGCGAAGTCTGCCGCTTTATCTCCATGAGTGCAAATAAGTCCTCATGTGGGATCGACTCGATACCGATGACGATCTTAAAGAAGGCCGCTCCTTATCTGGCTGAGCCTCTGTCTCATGTTTTTTCAACTTCTCTCAGATCTGGAACGTTTCCTAAACTTTTTAAAATCTCCCTTACTGTCCCGATCCACAAGAAGGGCCCAGTCTCTGAGGTGGGTAACTATCGCCCAGTCTCCTTGCTATGCAGCATATCCAAGATCCTTGAGAAGATTGTTGCCTCAAGACTGGTTGCCTACCTGGAACACCATGGGCTGCTCACTGATCTTCAGTTTGGGTTTAGGGGTGGAAGGTCAACGTCTGACGCCGTCTCTTCTTTCTTTATGCAACTAAATGCCTTGTTGTCAAATGGCTGTCATTCCGTTGGAGTGTTCTGTGATCTGTCGAAAGCGTTTGACCGGGTGGACCATAATATTCTTCTCTCTAAACTCCCTTATTATGGAGTAAGAAATGCATCCAAAGAATGGTTCCGGTCCTACCTTTCTGGCAGGTCGCAAAGAGTAAAACTCCCAGCATCAACTGATGGCGTCAGACATGACATTCTTTCCTCTGCTCTGGGTGTGGGGGCTGGGGTGCCACAGGGCTCAGTTTTGGGACCGCTGCTCTTCCTAGTGTATGTGAATGACGTCATACAGGCAAATCCAAGCGCTAAATTCACACTCTATGCTGATGACACAACTGTACTTGTGTCAGAATCCAGCTATCTGGAAACAACTACACGTTGCTCGTCTGTCATGCGAGATGTATGGACTTGGCTCACCGACAACAAGCTGACCTTGAACGCCGGTAAGACGTCGTTCATGTACCTCGGTCCTGGCGGGATCCCATCATCCTCAATTGTCCCTATAGGTATCACAGGTACACCACTGGTGATGGAGCCTACGGTTGAGACCAAGTTTCTTGGACTTATTGTGGATTCTGACATGAGTTGGGAACCACATGTGCTGTCTCTGTCTTCCAGGCTTTCTTCTGCTATATTTGCTTTGCGTTCCATACGTGTAAATGTTGACACTCGAGCTAGTCTTTGCAGTTACTTTGCATATTTCCACAGCCTCATGTCCCAAATTTTTTTCGTTTCTCGTCTTCTCGAAATTTGGAGTTTTCACCAATTTTCCCCATTTTCCGGAAAACCTAGAAATCCATTTTACCTCTTTTCGAGTCTTGAACAAAATTATAAACGTTTTTTTTTTTAAAATTGAATAAGATGAAAAATTTAAGCCTGTATCAAATATCAAGCTCATAGGTGTCTGGTCCCAGTTGTGTTAGATCAGCAATAGTGAACAATCTGGCTGAAACCAACAGTTGCAACAATCTGTGATCAACTCATTCAGAGGAAGGTAATTATCTGCTCTTTAACTTGTAACACATTCTCGTACAGCATTGCTAAAGCAGTAATCATGCGACTTGAATAAACTCAGGTTTGTGTTCTTGTTCAGAAGTCATGTCAGTGGAAAATTGCTACATAAACTTTCACAAATGAACAGTAACCACAGTGTTATAGGGTTGGGATAAACACTAAAAGAAGCTGTCACAAATGAACAGTGACTAGTGTTATATAGGGTTAGGATGAACACAAAAAAAACCTTTCACAAATGAGCAGTGACAAGTGGTATAGAGTTAGGATAAACACTAAAAGGAGCTGTCACAAATGAACAGTGACTAGAGATGGGTAGTACTTGGTATTTTCGAGAACT
>NW_007383589.1:0-5222 GCF_000475195.1 Diaphorina citri | reverse complement strand
ATGGAACTTTTGACGAAAAATCGATTGGTGCAACTTTCAAGACTATCCGACTAACAGTGTGGTGTTATGGGTGGTGTTATAGGTATGTGTGGTGTGATGAATGTGTGCTTTGTGTGGTGTGATGGGTGTGTGTGTGTATGTGTGGTGTGATGGGTGATGGGTGTGTCTGTGTGTGGTGGATATGTGGTGTGGTGTGTGTGTGTGGGTGTGTGGGGGGGAAGCAACGCGACGGGTTCGCCCTAGTTTTTTTATATTATTAGATTATCATTTATGTTTAAACAAATATTCCAACGAAAATAAATGAAACTTTTACGTTACAATTTTTGAAACATTTGGATTAAAAAACAATGGAAACTAAAAATTCAAATCCTATGTGTGCACCCCTATAGCCATACCTACTATAGACAGGGTGTTTAAAAAAATTGCCACCCCTGAAAACTTTTTCGGCACTATCAGGGCCAGCCCCAGGGTGGTCAACTTTGAAATCTTAAATAGGAACCCCCTATTTGTGAGGTCTTAATAAACGTAGTACTCTGGTACAAGTTTGAGCTCGATTCGACAAACAGGGCCAGAGTTATGGCCTAGTCAAATTTTATATTTTCCATGTTCTCTCGCCAATAGGGGAAGCACCAAAAATGGGAAATTCACATTTATTGATTATTTGTCCTTCAAATAGGTCCCACTAATGATTCATATGGAAATTCAGTCCCAAAAATAAAATTTTGAAATATCCATTTTGAGCCCCGCGGAGGCCATCAGGGCCGAAAGTCTAAATTTCATTTTTGGGTCTGAATTTCACTATGAACCATTAGTGGGACCTATTTGAAGCACAAATTACCAACCAATATGAATTTCCCATTTTTGGTGCTTCTCCTATTGGCAAGAGAACATGGAAAAAATAATATTTGAATAGGTCATAACTCCGGCCCTGTTTGTCAAATTAAGCTCAAAGTTGTACCAAAATACTACGTTATTTAAGACCTTTGATATGCTGTATCACAAATAGGAGGTTCTTATGATGTTAAAGTTGACCCCCTGGGACCGCCCCTGATAGTGCCAAAAAAATAAGACCCCCTAAAAATAGGTTCCCCTTGAAAATAAAGAAATACGTGTTTTGGGATTTTCCCGAATTGCAAACGGTTCTCGAGTTTTCAGGGGTGGGCAACTTTTTTTTAAATGCCCTGTATATCTATACTGTAATATGTAGCGATAAATAAATAGGTTATGTGCAATATCTACCATATGAAATATAGGTAGAGTTACCTTTATGCAGTCCCAAAATTCATGATAATAATCGGACCGAACTGTGCAGTTCACGGATTTTCCTTTAGTTTGTCCATGTAAACATATTATTATTCGTTTGTTTATAACTTCCGAACGGTTTGTCCTGTTTGAATGAAATGTGGCAAACATTTCATCACAGGCAGGGCATTTTTCTAACTACATTTTGAGCTCTATTTGGCCTTTGTGAGCCCTGTAGGAATCCTATTCGTGAGGTAAACAGTTCATTGCACCACTAGTTACTCTAGAATCTATATATACATATATATTACTTTATTAATTAATGTGTTTCAGGCTCGGATGAAACTGAGCGTATCTGCGTTTAGAGCGCAAGCGTCGGCGCATAAGAAAATCCTCAGCACAAATAACGACTGTAACGAGGAGAAACAATTTTTCCACATTACCGCATTACCACGAAGCCAGGAACTCATGGATTTTGAAAACTATAAAACTAGCAAGGAACACGCTAAGGTAAGCTGGATATCCCCTCTCAACTATGCATCAACTAGCAAGGAACACGCTAAGGTAAGCTGGATATCCCCTCTCAACTATGCATCAACTAGCAAGGAACACGCTAAGGTAAGCTGGATATCCCCTCTCAACTATGCATCAACTAGCAAGGAACACGCTAAGGTAAGCTGGATATCCCCTCTCAACTATGCATCAACTAGCAAGGAACACGCTAAGGTAAGCTGGATATCCCCTCTCAACTATGCATCAACTAGCAAGGAACACGCTAAGGTAAGCTGGATATCCCCTCTCAACTATGCATCAACTAGCAAGGAACACGCTAAGGTAAGCTGGATATCCCCTCTCAACTATGCATCAACTAGCAAGGAACACGCTAAGGTAAGCTGGATATCCCCTCTCAACTATGCATCAACTAGCAAGGAACACGCTAAGGTAAGCTGGATATCCCCTCTCAACTATGCATCAACTAGCAAGGAACACGCTAAGGTAAGCTGGATATCCCCTCTCAACTATGCATCAACTAGCAAGGAACACGCTAAGGTAAGCTGGATATCCCCTCTCAACTATGCATCAACTAGCAAGGAACACGCTAAGGTAAGCTGGATATCCCCTCTCAACTATGCATCAACTAGCAAGGAACACGCTAAGGTAAGCTGGATATCCCCTCTCAACTATGCATCAACTAGCAAGGAACACGCTAAGGTAAGCTGGATATCCCCTCTCAACTATGCATCAACTAGCAAGGAACACGCTAAGGTAAGCTGGATATCCCCTCTCAACTATGCATCAACTAGCAAGGAACACGCTAAGGTAAGCTGGATATCCCCTCTCAACTATGCATCAACTAGCAAGGAACACGCTAAGGTAAGCTGGATATCCCCTCTCAACTATGCATCAACTAGCAAGGAACACGCTAAGGTAAGCTGGATATCCCCTCTCAACTATGCATCAACTAGCAAGGAACACGCTAAGGTAAGCTGGATATCCCCTCTCAACTATGCATCAACTAGCAAGGAACACGCTAAGGTAAGCTGGGTATCCCCTCTCAACTATGCATCAACTAGTAAGGAACACGCTAAGGTAAGCTGGATATCCCCTCTCAACTATGCATCAACTAGCAAGGAACACGCTAAGGTAAGCTGGGTATCCCCTCTCAACTATGCATCAACTAGTAAGGAACACGCTAAGGTAAGCTGGATATCCCCTCTCAACTATGCATCAACTAGCAAGGAACACGCTAAGGTAAGCTGGGTATCCCCTCTCAACTATGCATCAACTAGTAAGGAACACGCTAAGGTAAGCTGGATATCCCCTCTCAACTATGCATCAACTAGCAAGGAACACGCTAAGGTAAGCTGGATATCCCCTCCAGAGAGAGAAGTTTGTGGAAAGGTAGAATAAAAGAAGGCCCGACCCTAAATAAAAATAAAATTGGGGAAAAATGTTCATTGAAAGAAACGAGGATTAAGAAATGAAATAAAAAAGTACGGAGGGCCTAAAGAAACGGCAAATAATGAAAGCTTAGTTAAGTACCTATTCGTATACTCAAGTAAATGAAATTTAAACATTTTCAATTCAAAATGTGAGTGAGTGAGAGAGAAAGAGAAAGGGAGGGAGAGAGAGAGAGAAATGGAGGGAGAGAGAGAGCCGGTCGTCATCGTCATCGTCATCGTCATCGTCATCGTCATCGTCATCGTCATCGTCATCGTCATCGTCATCGTCATCGTCATCGTCATCGTAATCATCATCGTCATCGTCATCGTCATCGTCATCGTCTTGGAAGTTAGCTGCCAAACTGTTTAATCGGAAATTGAAATGTGGTGCTAAAAATCTCTCCTATTAGATGAGAAAGCAATGATGCAGAATAATGATGCCAGAAGCCAGAACAGTTCATACCTAGCTAGAGTTTTTTTTTATTTGTCATAAAATTTAAACCTCATAAAACTATTGTGTATAAATAGCGGGGCATGAAAAATACTAAGCGTGTCAGAGATGGGAGGAGTTCTGCTTTTCACTCCTTCTCTTTCTCTTCCTTCTTCTTCTTCTTCTTCTTCTTCTTCTTCTTCTTCTTCTCTGTCATCGTCATCGTCATCGTCATCGTCATCGTCATCGTCATCGTCATCGTCATCGTCATCAGCTGCCAAACTGTTTAATCGGAAATTGAAATGTGGTGCTAAAAATCTCTCCTATTAGATGAGAAAGCAATGATGCAGAATAATGATGCCAGAAGCCAGAACAGTTCATACCTAGCTAGAGTTTTTTTTTTATTTGTCATAAAATTTAAACCTCATAAAACTATTGTGTATAAATAGCGGGGCATGAAAAATACTAAGCGTGTCAGAGATGGGAGGAGTTCTGCTTTTCACTCCTTCTCTTTCTCTTCCTTCTTCTTCTTCTTATTAACATTACCTCGGCGAATAATGGTCTCTTTTTTCTTCAGAATTGAATGTGTTATCACATCGACATCTATTGATCGTCATCGTCATCGTCATCGTCTTGGAAGTTAGCTGCCAAACTGTTTAATCGGAAATTGAAATGTGGTGCTAAAAATCTCTCCTATTAGATGAGAAAGCAATGATGCAGAATAATGATGCCAGAAGCCAGAACAGTTCATACCTAGCTAGAGACATCTATTGATCTAAATCTAAATTAGATAATATTATGTGTTGCTATTTTATGTACATCAAATAAAATTTTCCAGATTCCAATGACTCCATTTCAACTCTTAAAGTTCGCTTGTCAACATTCATTTCTCACTTGATAGCACACCAGAGAGCAAAAGTTCGCATGAGCTTTCCAAATGAAAATAGAAGCGCGAAAATAAAAAATGGCGCACATTATAAATGAAGCGAAAAAAGAAGTAGTTTAATAAATTAGATTTTTAATGTCTTTAAATAAAGAAAGTGGAAAATTCGGGACGATTATGGAGAAATTCGAAAAAAGAAGAGTAGGTAGTTAAGCAATCAAGTCTACTTTTGTACTTATCTTCCCATACTTGGATTGAAGAATAGGATAAGGTAATAAACTTGTGGGTAGTGATGTAAACGTGCCCCCCATAGGGTCCTCACCTCAGATAATCAGAGCATTTTAGGTATTTGTGTGTAGAACAGTTTGATCACTTTTCATCAACATTGCTCTTTAATACATATATGGGGTAGTGAAACATTCGAGAGTCATCGCCAAATAAATAGATTGAAGTTCAAGAAGACAGACAAATTATTTATGAGCAAAAATCCTCTAGAGTCTAGACTTTTGATTTTGATTTTCTATCAAAGGTTTCTATATGTAGGTACGTAACTTTCTAAATACGTAATTAACATTACCTCGGCGAATAATGGTCTCTTTTTTCTTCAGAATTGAATGTGTTATCACATCGACATCTATTGATCTAAATCTAAATCTAAATTAGATAATATTATGTGTTGCTATTTTATGTACATCAAATAAAATTTTCCAGATTCCAATGACTC
>NW_007383588.1:0-5224 GCF_000475195.1 Diaphorina citri | reverse complement strand
TGAAGAAAGATTGGTCCGAGATTTATTTCGAGGTTATAATAAACTTATACGACCTGTACATAACATGACACAGAAGGTTGATGTCAGATTTGGTTTAGCCTTTGTACAGCTCATCAATGTTGTAAGTATTCATTCAAGTAGGTTACCTAGAATAGAGCAACCTCCATAGGCTGATTGGTGTCATAGCACACAGAAAGTCCGATTTTAGATAAAGTTGAAGATTGAACGACCCGCGACCTTGGAATTCAGTGTACACAAGAACCATCAAATTTGGTAAACATTGAAAGATTTAGAAGCCAGTATTAGGATCATTTACAAAAAAAGTGTTATGAATATGATAGAATTAGTAAACGACGAGCTTCCCTACATTGAGTCCAGATACCAACCATGCACGAAGTTTTTTAACTTCAGTGATCTATGGGGAACTGACAGTTCAAAGGTGTATTTCTTTTTATAAGTAACGTATCAACTCTTTGCAATTGAATTTTTATTCATCTGACAATAATGACAATATTTATTTCTAATGTGTGATTTCGTTTCTTCTCCTATTTTCAGGTTCTTGCTCAGAAGATGAAGAAAGATTGGTCCGAGATTTATTTCGAGGTTATAATAAACTTATACGACGTTATCATTGTAGATTGTCGTCACTGAAATTATTCCTCATAATTACAAGACCTCTACTTTTTTACGACCTCAACTATTAAATTCAAATTCAAAGAGCTGGTGACCCAGTTTTTATTTCATATCTAAAAACTCAAAAACATTTATTTTCATTTCATTAAAATTAATTTGAATGTCTTTCAATGCGAACTGATTTTCATTTTCTTCTTTCATGCTTTATTTTCTCTCACTTCTATCTTCGTTATCATTGTAGATTGTCGTCACTGAAATTATTCCTCATAATTACAAGACCTCTACTTTTTTACGACCTCAACTATTAAATTCAAAGAGCTGGTGACCCAGTTTTTATTTCATATCTAAAAATTCAAAAACATTTATTTTCATTTCATTAAAATTAATTTGAATGTCTTTCAATGCGAACTGATTTTCATTTTCTTCTTTCCCATGCTTTATTTTCTCTCACTTCTATCTTTTTTTTTCTCTCTCCTATTTATTTCTCTTTAGGAAAATTGAATTTTCTTTAATCAATCATCTTTAATTTCATCTTCACTTTTATAGTGTCAAGCTATCGCCAATGTCAGGCATTATTGCCAAATAATATGGTGGGTGGGTTACTTCTCTTTTTTAATAACTCGTCCATCTACATACTCGTACCTTGAGAGTCTAATCAAAAGGCTTAGTGTCAAGCTATCGCCAATGTCAGGCATTATTGCCAAATAATATGGTGGGTGGGTTACTTCTCTTTTTTAATAACTCGTCCATCTACTACATACTCGTACCTTGAGAGTCTAATCAAAAGGCCAAATCGTAGAATTATGGTAATATTAGGAAAACGTCACTGAAAACTGTAGGTACGACCTTGCTATTAAATAAAATCATTAGAACCAAGAAACTATGTAATTTAAAAAAAAAATTGAATTGGATTGAATTTTATTATTCAAAATGCTTCCCTGCAATTTTGGGTTGTATAGGAAAACGTCACTGAAAACTGTAGGTACGACCTTGCTATTAAATAAAATCATTAGAACCAAGAAACTATGTAATTTAAAAAAAAAAAATTGAATTGGATTGAATTTTATTATTCAAAATGCTTCCCTGCAATTTTGGGTTGAGGAGATTTTATTTATGTATTTTATTAGGGTAAGTTATCAAGAATATGTTGAGAAAAATACCTTTAATTTACTATCATAGATGTGTATTTACCACGATTAGGAGTTGAACCAATGTTCTTGTTTGCTTTCAGCGCCGATGGTAACTACGAGGTTCGTTACAAATCAAATGTGCTCATTTATCCTAATGGAGAAGTTCTTTGGGTTCCTCCCGCAATTTATCAGGTAAGAGACTACTATAGTTTTATTAGAGATATTTTGTACCAATCCCATAGGAATATTCAAAGTGTGTGCTTTGGGTTCCTCCCGCAATTTATCAGGTAAGAGACTACTATAGTTTTATTAGAGATATTTTGTACCAATCCCATAGGAATATTCAAATTGTGTGATAAAAAAAAAAATGTTAGAGATTGGTATTCATCTATACAAAGACACAAAAATAATAAAGGTATACTTAACTTCAAAAGTGAACCTCTTTAGGTTTAACTTTAGTATTGTACTTAGTCCACAATAATTGGACAGATTATTTTTAATTATTCTAAATTTCTGAATGTCTTCTAGTACAAATCTAGCAGTATTTATATCTTTTTTACATTGTAATTCTCCTCCAAATAGGTATAGCTTTCGATTCATTTTCAAGTCAATAAAAAAGCAACAAAAAAATAGATTTAAAAGTTTAAGGCAGTAAAAGTTCAAGTATACTTTGATCGAGTTAAAGTTAAAGCTTTTTTACATTGTAATTCTCCTCCAAATCGGTATAGCTTTCGATTCATTTTCAAATCAATAAAAAAGCAACAAAAAAATAGATTTAAAAGTTTAAGGCAGTTAAAGTTCAAGGATACTTTGATCGAGTTAAAGTACGAAAACATTAGGGTCGTCCTCAGGGACCCATTTTGTCAGCAATTATTATTATCAAGCATCATCAGCTCTAATAGACTAATAGATGACCAGTAGGGGAAATTCTGGGTGTGACAATCCCACATCCTTTGCCCAACTCAAATATAACTTTGGCATTTCTTGCCACTATTCATCAATAAACACCGAAGGTTGGCCTAGTAATTTTTTTTTTGTTTTTCAACACTTTTAGTGCCACGTCAGATCTAATAGATGACCAGTAGGGGAAATTCTGGGTGTGACAATCCCACATCCCTTGCCCAACTCAAATATAACTTTGGCATTTCTTGCCACTAGTCATCAATAAACACCGAAGGTTGGCCTAGTAAAATTATTTGTTTTTCAACACTTTTAGTGCCACGTCAGACATTTACATACGTCAAAGTGATTGACACAACATACGTATAGGGAGTACATAGTAGTCTACACTTTTCTTTTTTTCTATCTTTTACTTGGGGACTCAAAATGTTAACCTTATAAATACCTAGTATCTAAGAATCTAGTACCATAACATAATAATATTTTCAAGGCGTTCATAAAAACTGTAACCTTGTAGTCCTAAGTAAATTCGAGTGGGACCTGTGAGTGCACTGATGTCTCATGAATGATGCTTAGGTGAGGTTAGGGTTAAAATCCTAGCAAAAATAAACAAACAAGCCAGAGGAATTCAATTTTTTGAGGTATACCTACCTTTTCCTTTATACTTCCTTTTAGAACGCAAACTAAACTGTCCAAGGGCATTTTTTGTCCTCAAACCGCAAAACTATCGATATGTCATCGATCATACTGTCAACAGCCTGCGACGAGAATATTTTATTGTGTTTGTTTTGAACAAAGTCACAGTGAAAGAGTTCAAAAAAGATAGCTGATATGGTATACCTATGTACGAGTACATCTTCTTATATTATAAGAACGAGATCCATTCACAGTTCACATTTTCATAGTTCACACACTGATCGCTCTATCTCTAGAACCACAACACAAAATTTATCTAGGTGAAATAATCGGGGAACGATGTTTGTGACAAGCATTTAAATATGCTTAACACAATTAAAATTCCTTTCCTTTTTGAGCATATACATATGTTTGTATAGTAGATATGTATTATACTAGGTAGGCACGTACCTACATATTCTACCATTCTCGTCAAAAAAATCCATAGCCTTCCGTGAAAAAACACCTACCCTCATACCCATAACTAGGTATGTACATATACCTATACAAAGTATACACCTTGAAAAATGTTTTTTTATAGGTGCACGTACCTAGATTTTTACGTAGGTAGGAGATGTTTTCTCAATCAATTATACCACAACTCATTAAGCTGTCACTTGGTGAAAAATAATATCATAACACCTCTTCACCTCGATCCAGGGTATCAAAGCTCAGGGTCGGGTTAAGAAAGGATAAATAGACAATCACTCATGGTCGGAATCACAATGTGAGTTAAACTCCGTTAAACTATTTTCTGAATGGCTAAAATTTAATACATACCTAGTTCAATCAATTATACCACAACTCATTAAGCTGTCACTTGGTGAAAAATAATATCATAACACCTCTTCACCTCCATTCAGGGTATCAAAGCTCAGGGTCGGGTTAAGAAAGGATAAATAGACAATCACTCATAGTCGAGATCACAAAGTGGGAAGAAGGCGTCCCAAAAAAGGCATTGTAGAGTGATATCCTCTGAAGACTATAACTAAAGATACATTTCAATGTCCCTGAAGTTACCCTTCTGCTCCCTATAGCTTTGATGGGTTTCCGAGACAGCAAGTTTGATTTGTTGTTTGCAGAAAGGATAAATAGACAATCACTCATAGTCGAGATCACAAAGTGGGAAGAAGGCGTCCCAAAAAAGGCATTGTAGAGTGATATCCTCTCAAGACTATAACTACAGATACCTACATTTTAATGTCCCTGAAGTTACCCTTCTGCTCTCTATAGCTTTGATGGGTTTCCAAGACAGCAAGTTTGATTTGTTGTTTGCGTACCTACCTATTCATCAATCATGTCACCAAGGAAAGAAAAATGGTGACCCAGTCAAGTTTCTTTTTATTTTCACTTCTATTTTGTCAAAATATCACAAACACTCTATTTACTCTGTTGATATTCGAGCTAAGAAGCTTTGATGGGTTTCCAAGACAGCAAGTTTGATTTGTTGTTTGCGTACCTATTCATCAATCATGTCACCAAGGAAAGAAAAATGGTGATCCAGTCAATTTTCTTTTTATTTTCACTTCTATTTTGTCAAAATATCACAAACACTCTTTATTTACTCTGTTGATATTCGAGCTAAGAGTAAATTGTTTTGTCATCAAAGCTAGAGGCATTTTTGTTGTGTTGGTGCATCAGGCATCTCCACTAATAAAGGTATACCTAGCACATTGCATAACATAATAATATTTTCAAGGCGTTCATAAAAACTGTAACCTTGTAGTCCTAAGTAAATTCGAGTGGGACCTGTGAGTGCACTGAAGTCTCATGAATTTGATGCTTAGGTGAAGTTAGGGTTAAAATCATAGCAAAAATAAACAAACAAGCCAGAGGAATTCAATTTTTTGAGGTATACCTACCTTTTCCTTTATACTTCCTTTTAG